>NW_023596977.1:0-15000 GCF_011947565.3 Pollicipes pollicipes
GATGCATTATCATTACAACGTCGTGTACCCCACCGCCGCCTCAGGGTGCATTATCATTACAACGTCGTGTACCCACCGCCGCCTCAGGGTGCATTATCATTACAACGTCGTGTACCCCACCGCCGCCTCAGGGTGCATTATCATTACAACGTCGTGTACCCCACCGCCGCCTCAGGTGTCATTATCATTACACAAGCACCACCGGATCTAGGAGGGGCATTCCGTCAGTGTGACCCCACCGCCGCCTCAGGTCATTATCATTACAACTCTCTTTGCCGTCTTGATGTTTTGTCCCAGGTAAAGCAGCTTGTCTGCCATTAGCAGCTTGCGCGCGTTGCATGTAACACGAGTTCCTGGTTTGGTCAGCTGATCCTAACGACCTTTAGGTGGGAAGGGGGCGCGGCGGGGACTTTGATCCCTTGATGTACAAAAGGGGGAAATCTGGGACACTACATTCATAAGGTAGCTTCAAGTCACTTCGCGCGCACTTCACTTCACAAGCTACTGCAAGGATGCTCATACAGAGATGATCACGGGCATTCTCGCCGCAACCAACTTAATCTAGGTAGCTTTTCCATCGAAAAGGTAACTCAGCATTATGTCAAGCCAGAAGTTCATCTTTCCCTTTATAAGGTCAAATCACCAGGAATGGATCATTTGAAAGGTAAATATGGAATTGGCGCCAAGAAAATCACAGCGGGCAAGTTCCTAAAAGCAAACATTGATCAAGGTAATTTTAGGCAGTGACCTTTCTAGACCACCCTGACAGCCACCTGACGGCCGGCCTGACGCAAGTGACCTTTTGACGGGCTATTGTGCACAAAGGTATGCATTTTTATGCAAGCGTCTTTCCCATTTACTGGGGACAGCCAATCGAAAAATGGCCGCCGCATTACGGTTGAGGTCAACACCTCAAATGGCTTCTGTGCTCTGAATTATTTGTGGCACGGACTGTGGTCCAGTTTCGGTACCTTCGCAACGCGTCCTAACTGTGCGTCTCGGCATCACGAATACGCTGTAATCGAACCTTACGCCAGGTCATGGTGCAACATTGTTACCTGACCCCAGGTGACGTCACTGAGACGACACACCACCGGCCGCCCCACGAAATGGCCTGAAGGAGCTTCGGCTGTCAATAAATCATGCCAAACCGCACACCACGTCCAAATGTTTGCTATGTCTCTCACACGCCAGACCAAATAACATGTTTCCATGACCTTCAAACGCATTCTAGGTCACCCGTTCAGATGCAATGGAGTCATAACAAAGAGGCATCAAAATTTGGTTCACTTTGCGTTGCAAATGGTGGCTCTGCCAGGACATGCTGCTGTTGCAGTCCATTAGCCCATTGGCGTATTCCTGCGGCACATCTACCCTGCTGGTGCCGAGGACTGTTTGGAAACTTAAGCCGGCAAGTTTGGACATTTTTGTAGTCGTTCAGTCCGTGGCGGCACATCTCTGTCGGAGTCGGCTCAGCCAGTCCCTTATCTCGGGCGCACCCAGAGCAGACTGCACAGCTAAGCCTGTCGTCCCGTGCGGTGAACTTAGGAATGCTGTTAATTAAAAGATCTGATGTGCTATAACTCCCATCCACTGCAGTCGCTTATGCCCACTACGGCACGTCCCGACTGCCACATTCTAGCGCGCGCGGTCACGGGAATGATTTTTAAGTCACTTTGATTTTTGCTGACTACTTCCGAGGGAATGATGTCAAGGAACGGACGTTTCGGATGCTAATAAACATTATCACGGCAATTTAGAATGCATGTGACCACAATACCCCAACTCTATGTGAACTTTTTGCTTGTTTTACCATCAGGTTGCGGCGTTCGGGTCAAGTAAGGTCAAACGAGGTCAAACTGAAAATCAGTGTCAGAAATGCCCACTGACCTTCTCACACACCAGCTTGAACCTAGACGTTTGCTTCTGAACAGAATAGAGCATCTTGGTGATTTCAGGTTAGTAGCCTCTCTAACTTGTAGGGATGAAATGACAAATAACGTTTGAAATCATCTCGGCATTAAGCATAAAACCAACAGGACCTAAGCAGGCGGCATTTCTTCATAGCATAATGTTGACAAGGTCATTTTAGGTCAGGCGGCATTCTCCCGAGCCCTCAGATGGTCAACATAATGCATGTGTTAACGTCGCTGTGATTGAGAACTGCGAAATGAGAGAACAAAACTAACTTATAAGACGCTTCCTTAAAACAAACGTGACGGCGATCACCCTTCATTGGTTTCAAGGGTTTGGTCTGCTTCGACGACACTAGTAGTGCGAAGTGAAACTTCAGAAAAAACTGGGGTTCTGAAGTACTGGGGAAAAAATGAATGCGGCCTCCCACTAACAAGGTATTCGTTAAATCTGCGCGCATTCAGGTTCTAAGATATGGATGAATCGGTAAACAGATAAATTGCCTCGAACCCGTATCAAGATTCAGTTTCCACAATGTCCTATTATATGTAAACATATGCGTAATATATATATATATATATATATATATATATATTTACTTCAGCTCATTCCGTCCATCCGTCCAAAAGCTAAAACTTAACGAAAGCGGTTAGAACGTTCTTTCAAACATCATCTGTGCTGTGATTGATTTCCTGCACAGGTAATATTTGAGGTCGACGAACGAGGTACGCAAAGGAAGGTCAGGGGCTCGCACGGGCCACATAACGTTAGTAAACATTTCTCTAAAATTCTAAAATCTGCCTCGCTGGATTGTTGGATGTTTCGGGCAACTACAGCACAGGTGCTCCATTACAATTCTGTCCGTACTGTTTAGTGCCAGCCGCCAGTGCCTAGATTGTTTTATCACGGTACTGGCAGTTGTGGTACCGAACTGATGGTATCAAAGCGATACATCTGGGATCGTGATTTCGCTGGAGACAGAAAAGCAACCATGCGGAACGACTGGAAGCTTAAGCCATGGTCAGGACTGTGCAAACTTTGCCGACCGTATGTTGGTGCCAATGCGACGTTGCCAGGCTGGAACAGGTACGGGCCGGCACCGGTATTCAGAAAGAGAATCTTGTACACTTAACGTCCTGTCTTCTGATTTTTCGAATTTTTTTTTCAAAATTTAAATCACGTATCGAAATTAAATCACGGTACCAGACGCAGAGGCAAGGTCCATGAAAATAATGTCGGATGCAGATACATCGAAGTACAATAGAGGGTATTATAGTCTGCGGCTGCAAGCTAACTTAGAGGGCAATGCATGCCTACGATCACGCTTAGGCTCATCACATCCCGGGAGATGAACACTGCAACATGAACAGCTTTCCAGTACGCCGGCTGAACCAGGGCAATAGAACGCTACAGGGTTATAAGCCTCACATGGGTCTTACGGGTATGCAGCTACAGTACAGTGCAGCTACAGTACGACTCGAGCGCCGTCGTTATGTATGAGGTGCTCAGAGGTCGCCAACGTGTCTCATGATTTCATCAGACTGTATCCACGAGGGTCAGCCTTAAGCTTTCTGTGGAAACTGCATATCATCCGGAAATCCACTTTCTGCCCATGCAGAAAAATAGCATTGCATGCAAAGCAAGTAGATGCGATCGTTGTAGGTTTAGTCTTGTCCGTCGTCTTAGTACTATCCCCCAACTATACGAGACTGGATTTGACAGTCCGCTTCGAATAACGAATCTGTTCTACAATGTAATATTGGTGGGCAAGCATCCAGGCCAATTGTTATGAGTGTGCACTGGACGAATAATAAACGACTTCGGCATCATGTAAGTGTTCTGTATCTTATGTGGACGTGGTTTGAAGTGGCTTGTCGCAAATTCTGCTGTCATTTATTCCCACATAAAACCCAAATTATGCTACAACATAACAACACAAACGGCCATGAAACAGCTTTGATCTCCCCCAAGTTGCAAAATAAAGTGATCCGAATGAGGGTCAAATGAACATTCGGGGCGGCCGAAGTTGATGCCCCCAGACTGATCCCCCTGTATCCACGTCTTGTGAAACTAGAGGCTTGCACCGACGGGCGGACGTCGCGCTGCACCGCTGCCTCGCAGCAGGATCAGGGCCCAGGTGTGCAAATGCTCCTTCACGCTGCTCAAGTGCATTCAGGAAGAAAATACAGATGGCAAAGTGAGGTAATAGATGAAGGAGCGTTTATTTTTATCAGTGAGCTGTTCTTTTGACTCAGCAAATGCATGTCATGGTTGCATCATCGTAAACGCCTACCAAAAGGTGCATTGCCATATGCCAGACGAGTATCTTAACCGCAATTATCTTTTTCAATTGTCTGAAATGCTAGCTGGAAGGGCAAGGCACTGCACCTGTGTTGGGCCAAGGTAAAAATGGATTACACTTGGACTTAAAGCTCCTCTGACCGAGATTCGAATGCGATACCTTCATGGAGACAATGGCCGTTGCGTAATACCCATGTCAAGCTTAGCGTAATGCCCTCGCCGTTTTTGAACAGGAACTTTACGCGAGGTGTGGATCAACGATTACACCTACTCCGGCAAAATAGCCGAACTCATTTGGTTCGTATGAGCCAACCAGGTGATATGCATCACCAGCAGGTAGGGAAAGTGTTTGGAACGCAGGGAAGTTGGATTTCGCCCGTGAAAAATCTCGCGGATTTAAGCAACTGGGTTTCCCAAGCAAAATTCAGGAAGTAGCCCAGCTGTTTCGACTGGAACGTTGAAGGGTTCTGCGAATCAGTGTCACAAACATGACTACAATGCTTAGCTGAGCAGTGCCTCGTGGAGAGCGCTCGAGCAGAGCGTGACCCAGTTCACAGCATTTATCGCAGGCCCCGCTTATTGGCGTGCGGTAACGGTGCTCTAATCAAGGGCTAATTTTAGGATGCACACGTCCGCACGTAGGGAAGGAGACCACACTCCACGAGGAAGGGCACCGTCTTCGTATGAGGGGGCATGTGCCTCTTGTGCTCTCGTGTTACAGACGCCCATCAGGGCTAAGTCAATGGAGCCATGTATTAAATCGAGTCAGAAAGCTTTCTTTTGACCACCTGGTACTTTCAGTTGCCATAATCATTCACAAGATGTGGACAAGGTGCGGTCCAAAAGGAGCGGCCGCTGTACTCAAAGAACATTTATCAATCCTCGCCCTGATTGGGGGGGGGGGGTTGATGCAACCTCCACCCTAAGATTTTTTGAGGGTACACCTCCGGTATGTTGCGCAATTACGTCCAAATTTTCAGCAGCCTATGAGGCCTTTGTTACAGGTGTTTTGTCGCTCAAGTGTGTTCCTAGCTTTTGTGGCTTCAGAGCAGCGACGGATTTAAAGGAACACTACACGACAATCTACGCCGTGGGCGGGCGGCGGGCGACAACCGACAATGCTGCGGAGCACGCGCGGCGGGCGGACATCGCTACATTGACGGAGCTATTTATCACAAATCTGTGCTCAAAACACATAAAAATGCACCATTGTACTTGAGTTGAACAAAGAAAACGCCTGTTTAGGTTTTGCGTCGCTATTAGGCATGGTCTCGTATGCATGATGTTATAAAGCTGAGAAGTGTGATTTTGTCCAATAATTGATCTTTGACCTGGTATTATGGGTTCAATTATTACAACTAAAAACATAAAGGCTAGTGGCATTCACGAGATTCCGTTGAATGCTGCATCCCAGGGGGTCGTGTCGACGTCCCATCCCCCTCATCCTTCTATGCTCACGGCGAGGGCTAACAAACATGCTATATAACTTCACCATTTCCTATTTCCACGTGCGCTGCCTATCGCTGACAAAAGTTACGTACTGTAGCCTTTATTCCTAAAGGTCAATGCACCTTTTTACGTTCCATCAGGGCGTTTTCCAGGCTGCCGTGCCTCAGCTCACCACACGGACTTTTAGCCATTGGAGTAGCACGCAGCCAGCACATTTCTGTTGACTCGAGGGGAGCTTGCATCGGTGAGATTAGGCACTCCTAGCGGTCTTCGGTGACGCCGCAGTAAGTCAAGGTCCAGCTTGAGGATGGCGGCAGGCGTCTGAAGCCGAAAAGGAACATCCAACAGGTGACAAGGCCCAGCTTGAGGATGGTGGCAGGCGTCTGAAGCCGAAAAGGAGCATACAACAGTTGTCAAGGTCCAGCTTGAGGATGGTGGCAGGCGTCTGAAACCGAAAAGGAACATCCAACATTCATTAAGAACGGCAGAAATGCTGCCCGACTTGAGAGCCTCATCAAATAGGACCAAAGAACCGCTATTGATGATATTTTCACCAACCTTAGTCAAACAAAAGGTAGCTGAACCCCTGTGTCTGCCCATGGGGCCTTTTCATCGCATCACGAACGGGGGCCTTGCGGTAGCGAAGGGCAGCGCGCACCGTGCTAGCTCGATTACGCGAAGACGGGGGCGTAAGCTGATGCATGCCAGTCACTTCTGGGATGTTATCTGGGTAATCCAGACAGATTTTGAGCTCGTTGATCACAGTGCTCGAATGGCGGGTCCCGTTGTGCATGTTCTGGGAAGAAGATGCGGTCCAAACAGAGGAAGCGTGCGATCTCGCCGCACTTAAGAAGTTTGACGGTGTGAGCCTGTGGAGACGCATTGTAAGCTAAATTCTGCGGGGAGGAAGGCGTCGTTTAGATCCATTCAATTGCCAAAGGTTCCACCATCATGGCCAGTGCTAACGAATCTGACCCAGAATACCCTACTGCCTGTGATCCAACAAAAGCTCTCCAGGGTAGCCAACAGCAACGTCCGGCCTCACCAGGGAAACATCACGCCCCACAACCAGGAGGCACGTGGTGCGATAGACTTCTCGCTTGAGGAGCATATCTAAACCATGCTGCACGCGCTGTAGTCGAAGCACAGCTAATGCAGCAAAAGTTTCAGGGAAGGAAGTAGCGGAATACGATCTGAGTATCACGCGTCACTGCGCTGACTTTTACTGGCTATACGTAGGATTTGTGAGAAAATGATTGGCAACACACTGTGACAATTACTAGAAAATTCTGAATTCGAAAACTAGACAATTCACTGTGCCTGCGCCACTCGTACACACCACTCCCCGTTTCGGCCCCTATCGGAACAGACCTCTTTGTTTTTCCAGTACTGGGCACTGTGACAAATTGGGGCTGTGGTCAGCACTCTCGCAGCTGAGGGGCGGCCGCAATGCATGGCGCGACGCGCAGGCAGACCCCACGCGAGGCTCTCGCCGCGCTTAAGACATCAGACACTCGGTTCGCGGCGTTTGCTGCAGCGGTCAGGGCGTTGGCAGATGAGCATCGGAGTGAGCTGGGCATTTGCGCCCTGCCTTTGAAGCGGGGGTGTCCGGTGTGCAGGTACAATGGACGCGGAGTCGACTCAAAGGTTAATGCAGTCAGGCTGCTGTCTCGCCTCCGCCCGTCCTTGAATTTTTTCAGACGACGGACATGGCCTACACGCCCAGGTGTCAGGCCGGCCAGGAGATGATCTCCACTCGTATACTCGTGTAACGTGGGGATAAAGGAACGTTTTTGGTAGTGTCCTGACATAATGCATAGAGATGATTACCGGTTTGCCACATAATCTCTTGGTCTGGCTCAGCGTTTTCGTCTGAGTTATCGTCCTGATTTCAACAATCTGTGTGCCGTTAGCCGGGGTATCAAGTTAAAGGTTTGGAGTGTTGTCCATCGCCTGAAGTTATCTTCAGGCCAGTTGCGAAACAAAAAGTTTTCGTCCCTTGGCTGCATCATCACGTAGGATCCAGAAGAATGCCGGTCCTATTCAAAGGTCTGCCTTGTTGGGGCGCTTTCTTAAGACGAGCGAAAGCTATCAGCATGTCGCGACAGAGTCTTAGCAGAGGCGGCATCAGAGGTCGTAGACAAGCATGGGTCGGTAGGGCCACGGCCTGTGGCCTCAGCGTTTCCAGATCCAAAGGCGCCTGCCAGATACGAGCGGACCGACGAGAACATCGGTAGATGCGGGGAACGACGGTCAGTGGGTCAACAAAAAACGCGCAGGTCTTCAGCCGTGTGGTACGTACAATCCGCGGAGCCGCCCATGACACAGGCCGCGTTGGAGTCCGCATTGGTGCCCGAGTCATCCTTATGTCATCCTAATCACGCTTCCCGCCCACACGTGAGCAGAGAGTGCCCTCCCCGCTTAGTCCGCCATGGCCGTGGCGGGCGTAGCTTGAACGATGCAAAACGCGATTCAGGAAACAAAAATGAGAAACCACGACAAGTGACGGCGAAAAATCGTCGACGGAATGGCGCAACGGGGGCAGCCTTAGACGCACTGGACTTGTCTTACCAAACAGCTGTGGACACTGATCCGTCTGACGACAACTGCCTGGCAGGTGCTATGACTATAATTTCCTGGACTAGCCTTCACTGGACAACTCAGCCAGTTTCTCAACACTCCCTTCGCCTGTATTGTGGTTAAATGTACTGCAAGCCGATTCCTTCCAATTGAAGAATAAGAGGATTTTGGTGTTCAAAGAGAGTGTTCCACAATTTATGAGGTTTTGAATTGAAAAAGTCATCTTGAAGATTACTCGGTGCAGTTCACGGTCTTGACCTTCTTAAGACCCAGACCCCTATAATGACTGGCGATGTGCAGACTATTTCGACTTCCCTTTTCATTGATTGATTTCTTTGATTTTCCTTTTAAGGGATGCTCCAAATTTGAAGATATTGAGGCGAACATCAGATATGATGAAATGAGTTCAGTTGCATCTGCTCGCACACTTCTGAGAGCAAAAGACTGCTATGGAAAAATGTTACTTTTAAGTAAATATGCTCCTCAATATGGCATCCTTTGATCACGTCATGAAAGATTTGCATGACATCAGAGGGGCTGCCAAACTGGCCGACCACAATGACTGCCTAAGCGGATGGGCTGACTCACTTGTGGCACTTTGACCTCTCGAGAACTGTCGTGGTAAAAGGCCCGCCGTTTCCAGAACCCAAATATTGTTGTATTGGCGTGTTTCGCAAAGTCCTTTGGTTCCAGAAATCGTGCTCACGTACGCCAGACACGACCAGCTGGACGATCACATATGTCCTTGAACATGAACGCTTGAACGCATGAACGCCCTTGAACGCCGCATGATCAGTGGGGTGGAAGTATTGGAGTGACGTTTCTATGACATGCGTGCCTGAGTGACCTTTGAATAGTGTGTTCAAAATGGTCCGCAGAATTTTGCGGGCGTCAAGCTCAGAAACCAGAGGGTTTTAAGTCTTGCGAAGAGCACAGCTACGAACTGCACCGAATGATCTTGAAAATGGCTATCGCACTTAAAAACTTCATACAAATGCGGAACACTCCCTTTAATATAAGCCATTTTATGTAAATCCCTCCGCGGGCCTCAGTCCGGCTATCGCCGTCCAAAACCTCACGAACAACGCGCTGAAACATGCTGCGGTTACCAGCAGCCATTTAAATAATCGTTTGATGCCCAGATGGAATACGGATCTGACATGTTCCGCGCTGGTAGCCCGCGAAACCTTGAGGCGCGCATGCTTTGTGTGATGGCTCGTATGATTCAGCGCATTTGCATCCCGTGGGATTAACCCATAAAGAGAACAAACCCGGAAGGGTGCCTTTAATCTGACGTGACGTTTTCCGCATCCTTATGAACGCGTGTCAGTTGATTGACATTATCGTTTTGTTATCTCCAGGTGGTCAAAGAAGTGCAACATTATCTTTCCGAAAAAGGTTCTTTATGTAGGGTGTCATTAATCTTAAAAGTGAACCACGCGAATGCGAAGCTTTCCATTGCAATTGGGTCTGCTTTGGGTTATACGACCAACATCAATACATTAACATCAATAGTCTGCTAGCTCCTAGTAGCTAGTTAGGATAAATTTTAGATATTTGCTGAACTATGTGAGGTATGATAATGCGAGCCACATGAGATGTAAGCTTTGCGGAAAGCGAGACGGGATCACATCGCAGCAACTTATTTTCCAGGTCATTATTTAATTTCGAACACCATCGTAAGCGCAGATCGGCACGCTATTTAAGCTCATGCGAGATTCCGGCAAAACTGACGCCACAACTTTCAGATTCAAGACAACCGTCTGCACCAGCATTGTGCACGTTTTGCTCCACCAGTTGCCGAAGGAGTCTTCGTTACAGGGTTTGCCGGGTTGAGTGGGCCCCGGGAGACCAGTATGGAATAGTTAACAGAAGAGTACACGTTCGGAGAAAATCACTGGTAAAAAACTCAACGAAAGTAGGGCTAGATGTTTGGTGTGCGTTTAGTAGCCTATGCACCATAAAACATACACGAATTCATGTTTGCCAACGTAACGTTATATTGGTTGACCCAGATAATTATCTTCAAAAAAACTTTGAAGAAACTACAAAGCTTTTAATAATACTTAAGGCTACGGTATCAACTTAAGCGCTGCAGAGTTTTGTGTTGGGAGCATGGCTGCTGGTGCCCTTGTGATCGGATTCGTACGCTGACCGGCTGCTGCCGCTGTTTTTTTTTTTATAAAAGCGACGTAACCTGTTGAGACACCGATACGTTCGACGAAGGGCGTTTACAGGGGGAGCTCAATGAGCTCGAAGAACATAATTGACCCAGCCGACCCAAAACGCTGGACGCGCCTTAAAATATTTGGCAGTCGTCCTGGGTTCAACTCCCGGGCACGATGGCGTGCGTTCTGGCGATACTAAATAATCTCCGGGTCATTACTACACATCGTCAGCAGATAAATAAAGGTGAAAAGGTCACCAGGACAAAGACAGCCACCCAAAAACAAACGCCCTGGAGCGAACAAGCAAGGGCACACCAGTCACGACTCCGTCACGCAAACAAGTCATGGCATCCACAGATGTCCCACGAAATGTCTCTTCAAATGCCTTCGGAAAGAAGCAGTCAGGAGAAGTCGAAGATGTTCGGGAGTTCAAATGCCTTGGGAGGGAGACAATCGAGAGAAGTCGGAGATGGTCTGAGGGTTAGTTACACGTCCTGGGTGCGCGAATATAAAAACGTCGTTTTTCCACCTCAGTACGCAAACGAGGTGTAAACAGATCACTGTCCCGTCTCGTTGGTCGGGCGTGCATTACACCTCACAGTCAGAAGCATACGAGCAACTGAGGCAGGCTCCTTGAGGGTGGAGGATCTCGCGAGTGAGTGGGTGGTGCGATACCTGCCGAGATCTGCAGCGGAGAGCTAGCCAAGCTTTTAGTGCAGGTTCGACACATGGTCTTATGTTCTGCGGCCGAAATGAGTTTTCGTGGCACACATCCGTCTTTTTCCATGCAAACGTGCAGCACGGCCAGGCGCTGGTAGCAGCATCAGGCTGGATAGAGGGCTGTGCAGTAGAACTGTGCAACATGCAAAGGGCCAATACGCAGCTGTTCTGCTCCAAAGACCGGGTCGGAATCGGCGCGTTGACCTAGAGTCGCGTCGTGCTTTGGTATCTGCAGCATCTTAGGTTCACTCAGCCCTCGCTAGCAGTACATGCATGCACTTTCTGACCAGTGGCGCATCTGAGCGATGGCCATGGGAGATGAAAGTACTCACTCAGCTCAGCACGAAACGCGAATAGGCTCCCAATAGTTGTGACGAAAGTATTCTGTGGTTCCATGTGAAAACAGGAGGCTTGCTGGCTCTGGAGTCCTTTCTTTGGACCAGACTGGTAATGATCGCTGATTGCAAAGGACAAGTACTTTGTCAGATGCGTCGACGGTACTGACAACGACTCCGGGAATAGTGCTGGACTTCTGGCTGCAAAAAAAAGACTCCCGAGATAAAGTACCACAACTTGACACTATTTATGGCACTGTGGGAAACCTTTTGATCCAGAAGTGACCTTTGGACAAAAGACGCCCCTAAACTTTCAATGGACCCTATTACTGAAAGGGGGTCACTGTTAGCAAGAACTCTCCTGTCAATGAAAAAGATTAGTACTGTTGATACCGTTCATCCTGTTTGAGCTGCCTCGCTGATCAGTGACTATTATAGTTATTTGCTTGTCTTCTCCATGATCGATTTAATCATGCCAAGCCACAGTTGCGACCGCTCAAAATGGTCTGCAGCTTGGGATGTCTTGATGTGTGTTGCTTAGGTTTTGCCCTTGGCAACTGGAATGTTTTAACATTATTAAACTTGGAGAGGGGAGGGTCAGCGTAAGCTTGATTGCAAAACTGCAAGAAGACCGTAATTCCGAACGCTGATGAATATTTATGTAGATATAAAGAACAGAATTAGGTACTGCGTGGGAGATGTGCAGCGTCCCATATATGCCAAGCTGGTAAGGGCTTCAGGTGCATTGCAGACGTTTCAGATGTAAAACATTTCTACAATAAATAACATCATTTTCAACTGTGTGTAATAGAACATGATGTCTGCTTTTGTATAGATACATTCGATATGACATGTTGTGTGTGGTATTGCTCATTGTATATTCGTTTCTTTGTTCGATATGAACTGTACGGCCCAAGGAAAGGATTGCAATTTCAATGAAACGCAAATAGAAAACCCAAGATTGGACGTTCTGGCTCCCGGAGAACTGCACCGATAAAATACGACTAAAACCGGCCGCGTCGCGTTACTATTAACGTGAAGATCATGAGGAGTCAACAAGAGCTAAGAAGCTCTTTTGTTACACCCTTTTACCTCCTTCTTTTAACCTTGAGCAACATATGACCATTCAGGTGGAGAATTAGTGTGACGTTCCTATGACGTCATACACGCCTGGTTTACCTCGAATTAGGCGGCGTGAAATAGTCTACTCAAGTTTGCGTAGAGCTCGCCCAGGAACAATAGGGTTTGAAATGGGTGAAAAGCAGTGAGTAATCTTGAAAATGGTTTCCTCAGTTCTAAAGCCCATACGAGTGTTGAGCAATCCGTTCAAGAATTAGATGACAAGAAAAGACGCAGATGTACAAAATTTGGCATACATTTCTTGTGTTGATAGTTGTTTTCGCGACGGCCAGCAGTGTAAAATTTTTAAAGACATTTTGAAAGGTTTTCAGCGTTCATTTCAGAAAAAGGCTATATAATCAATGTTCGGCTTAGTTTTAAAAACGTGTTTACGAGGACGTGCGTGTTCTTGAAATTGCGGTTTGTTCGTGATAAGTAAGATCATGTTCGTGTGGACAATTGTGTTGTCAGGTTTTTTCTTACTGAAGCTTTCTAAACATTTATAAACAGATTTGGTAGCATGTCTAATGCACACGTCACAACACAAACAATAATTCCTTCTCAAAATGTCAAGTATATGCTCGAGGCTCTTATCCAGACTTTGGAGATATGAAACATGCCTTATGGACGTTATCGGGAAGATGACGTGCACTGACTTAGCCCTGACCATAACTGAGTTTATCTGATCTCATATTGGACGTAGTTTCGAAGGAGTCATAATACTCTCTTGGTGAAGCACTCTTGTACAAGCGTGAAAGCAGCCTATTTAGTATTTAAAATAATGTTTTAGAATGTCGGCCCAGCTTAATGTGACGTCAGATGGGCGAAAAGCCAACGGGGTTCTTTCATTACAAACTATTTTCTGAGTTATTCCGTGGGGCTCTCCCAGGTCCACCAACCAACCCCAAAACCCATGCAGCTGTGGTTTTTCCAACGTCATTCCGGTGCGGCATGGCTTTCATGTGGTCTGGTTAGCTTGACTGTCAGATCGATGTTCAGTAGCCCCAAGTGTGATAGCCCAGATACGACATAGCCTTCCACGGGTACGTGTATTACTATTGGCATGCACAGCAAATGAGCTCCCTAGGCTGCGGTAGTATGAACGACTACTGCAACCGCATGAGTCATACAGGCCTTCTGGTGTACACTAGCAAAGTAAAGAATTCCCATCTCCGGCAAAATCTTGCGGTTTGAAAAACGAAACCGAGCCTAGGTGGTTAGTGCTTAAATGTAGCATTTGTAGGAACAGTGACCAGCCATTTTACCCTATCTGCGAACATACAAATGAGCTTTGGGATACAGTAGTATGGTTCGTAAGTCGATAACAGAAAAGAGCAGTGCAAAAATGGTTTATCCAAATATAATACTACTGGGTCTCACCGGATGGCAATGGAACTACTATAGTAAAGACATTGAGCCAATTGCAATATACTAAGATGTCATGAGATATTGTGAGATAGATGTCGTTCTAAACCGCTAAAGTTTCTTAAGTTGTTGGCAATTTGAAGAACTTGGATCTGTTTCCCGCATTGAGGTCATTCCTATCGTTTTATCTCAATACTTTAGATCCTGGTGCTGATAACCAGGCAGCATAAATGACCAGAAACAAGGCGCACATTCAGACTGCAAGATGAAGATAGGATATTCTGAATGCAGGCAATCATTGATTGGGAAAAACGAACAGGACATCGTGTAGGGGAGGGATGAAAACATTTGAGCATTGAAATTGGCATTGCAGTCACTCGTTTCACTGCAATTCCCATTTCAATACTAGAGGCGCAGGCGCCCTGCGGCGCGCTAAATCGGCTGCTTTGTGGCTGAACTTCCATGACGCAATCCTGAATGCGTCGTGAACGGATGAAGACGGTTACATGAACTGCTCACTAGGAATACGCGACGTGACTTCTCACGAGAAATTATGAACGCCGGCGATGGTATTAACACGAGAAGACAAAGCAAGGCTAGAGTTAAACTATTGCAATGAAATATTGAATACCAATTTTTCTAGAATGCAAGATTCCTGATGTTGTGGGGGAAGGGGCGGGGGGCCCATTGTAAGCACCCTGGCCAGGTCACCAAGGGTCTCGCCGCGTGGCCAGGTGCGAGGTAACACACACATAGGGAATGCGGGCAGACACACGTGAAGCTTTGACCGCCATGCCATTCGATAACAACCAAGGCAGCGCTCACCATGAAATACGACAAAATCGAACGAGTCGCCTTGCAAACGTATAACGTACATGCCGATCCATGAAACCGGCACGGCTTTCTGAAGAAATTTTACGGCTGGCAAGCCCGAAACGGTCTTTCCGATCGTCACGGCCCGGTAACGCAGCCAAGGGAGAGCTTTCGAAAAGCCCCTCCCCCTCTGCCCTGGTGGGGGTGGCTGGCGGGGACGCTCTGGGGCCGAATGT
>NW_023596977.1:20000-22344 GCF_011947565.3 Pollicipes pollicipes
GGCCCCTCGACGCTTCGAATCGTGCTGCGCTTTTGGCAACATCCTGTCGAAAGTGGCAAAGTTTCTTTCGTTCGGTGTTAGTTGCAAGTAGCATGCAATGTAACACTGCGAGTACTATAGTTAACACGTCGCTGGTGAAGGAGAGGCAGGGAGAGTTGTGTAAGTTTTCATTCTGAACCACTTCCTGCTAAAACTAGTGAGAATAGGACTAAGATTCTTATATCTGCAGACAGCTATGGCATTCAGCTTCATACGTATTGATAAGGTTTGGAGAGCCTGTCTCGTTGTTTGACAAATGACTTCTGGATGAATCTCCTTTCAACTGAGACAACCCGACCCACCCTGGGAAAAATTATGTCTTATGTTGGGCGAATTGTGCTTATGTTTTTGTTGTTGCCATAGTCTATGACTCTATGACTCATAGAGTAAGTTGTGTCGCCAGCAAGCCGCATGCGTCACAACATGTAGACCAAATACGCTCGTCTGCGCTATTTCGTAATGCGTTGTGATTACGGCATGACAAATTGTTTGCTCTTTTATCAGTATGTGTTCGTTTTGCAACCACTGCCCTCTTGAGGACAATAAGTCGTTGAAATCATGTCATTCAGTTATTGACAGTAAATCATTTAATGACATACTGTCGATACATTGTACTACTAATACAACGTATTTCATGCACGGGTGGTCGAACCCGAATCAATTCCTTGTTAACAGACCCCCAATGTTTTGCATTACAAACGACAGATATACTTTCCCACCACTCCATACAGCGTTCAGGCTGGTCTACTTATGCCGGAAGCCCTCGAGTAGCTATTTACACCAATCACATAGTTTTCAACGATATTCAAAAACGTATTTGTCGCTCTCATTCCAAATCGCGTCCACATACGCGGCCGAAAGTACGCTGAAATGGAAACGAAGCTGCTTTGTGCCAGCTGAGTGGCTCAAGCCTATATCCATCGCATAGAGGTGAAACAACCCTAATGCTACCGAATAGGATACAACTAACCCCACTCTCCACTGCGGCTTCTAAGGGAAGGGGGCTCTACACCCGCCGGTAGATTTTCCATCCCGTTTTTCGTTCGCTTTGAATTAGATGTGCGGATGGGGCGAGAGTTTACTCCAGGAGGGAATGTCAAAGATGCGTCCTGGAAACGACCATGACCACCACGAACCCTCTTGAGAAGTTGAAGTACTACAAGTGAGTCAGTCCGACTACAAGTGAGTCAGTCCGAGTCAGTCCACTAGGGTGATACATTTAATAGACAGTTTGCCCCCCTGACGTAATAGAAACCTTCCATGACGCAATGAAATGATGACGCATTACGGGGTATGTTAACTAAAAAGGGAAATTTTGGTTGTCTATAGCAGTCTTTTGGACTTGAAAGCATACCAACAGTTACAAATCACCTCATTTCATTGTAACTGATGCTTGCCCTAGTATTTTCAAATGTGGAGCATTCTCTTTGGTGAAAGATACGAATGCCACTTCCAGGGAAGGAGTCCAGATGTGCTATTTGTTTCTGGTCATCGCTGCTTGCATTGGGTCCTCCGTCTGGGGGCCATCTGAGAACGCCGCAGTCACCTGAGATAGAGTTGCTGGAAATGGCCGTTCAGGGGCGGCGGCGCGTCACTTACACGCCAGTATCATGCGCGTGAGTGAGAGGAGCACGTGGCGGGCTCACCGGCCGGGCGGCGGTCCGCTGAGCTGCCCCTGCATGGATCCGGACTGGAATGGCAGGCGTGTATCGTTAGGTGAGTGCTCCGCATAACCGGTATCACTGTTAGAAGCATGTCGACATCTGTTAATACTGGCCTGTATTTTCCGGAAATTCTAGAGGTGCATTAACAGCCACGGGCAACTAGTCTTACCTGTGCTGCCAGCTTGTCACTGTCTGCAATACCGCGAATTTAAAGGACGCGCATTTGGTCATCAGGGGACAACGTTGACACCTGGTGGGTTAAATGACATGAATGCCGCGGTTTACGAAATCACGCAAAGAAGAGAGTCTATGGTAGATGAGTCGGACTTCTAAATATCTTTGCGCATGATGGATTCCGTTACAAAACCGCATGATTCAAGTCAGTTTTGTGGTCAGTGTGGCCTATGTCGTACATAAGTTCATTAGCTTTTGTGTTCAATTTTAACTTTGCAAACGGTTTGATGATTAAATGAAGTTTCCCACATTTGTATGGGATTTCCTATTGAAATAACCATCTTGAAGATCATTCGGTGCAGTTCACCCCCTGCCCTTCCTAAGACCTAACACCCTCTAGTTTTTTAGTAGCACGCCCGCGAAGATGCGCTGACAAATTTTGGGAGGGAGACTATTTCAAGTTCACC
>NW_023596978.1:0-22453 GCF_011947565.3 Pollicipes pollicipes
CTGAGAGCGCACTTGTTATGCAATACCCAGATCCAGTTTCGGAGTGATCCCTTCGGGTGCGCCGTGTGACGTGAGTAAACGAGCAAAACCACAGATGCAGGAACGTTTCAAGGGGGAGGGGATGTGCTCAAGGTATGTTCAAGGCAAGCTCCTTCAGTACACCTGGAGCCTGGTAAGAGTTTTCTTACTGAGAAGCAAGCCCGGCGACCCAGATGGACGGGAGAGCTTAAATATGGAGGACTTTGTCCGCTCTTGACTCACATAACACCATTTTAAAGAAATTTTCAGCTGATCGCTACAGGTGCACAATTGATATATTCCAGGCATTGCTTCCGCTCGACAAATGTGACCACCCAGTGTGCAAAATTATACATCCGTTTCAGCCTTGTTTCCCGTAGAGAGGGTGGGCAGCGGGTATGTATTTTGAGTCCTTCAGGAAGCATCTACCCTACAGTCTAGACATCAAAATAGGGCGCGGTCACAAGTTGATCAGATTTTTTAGCTCCAGTCATAGTGCGCCGAAGCTTCCATGAGCCTGGACTTTGCTGACTTATTTTTTAATGATAAGTTGTTTTGTTGCATTATTTTAAGAAGAAACAAATTCGAAGGCTTGAAATGCTTTCTGCCAAAACACTGTGGCAAAGACCACAAGACTAGGACGGCTCGTCTAAAAAACAGCAGAATAAAGGTCATCCTTTATCATTTCATAACAACCAAACAAAATGAAGGGTCATTCTTTCGGACATTGCTCTCCTGGGCCCTGCTTTCGTCCGCCGTCGGCGGCCATTGCTGGCTATTGCTCGCCTGGGCCCTGCTTCCGTCCGCCGTCGGCAGCCACTGCCCTGACTGGCTGTTCCCCTCGTGACTGACTGCTAACTGATCGTGCGACTGCTTTGCTGCATGTTTACGAACCAGCATCACTTCTTTTGTGTGTAAAGCAGTTTGGACACCTTTGCTTATCGTCGAGCGATCATAACATATTCTGTCTTACAAAATTCATACCTATTGCTAACTTTCTTCCCTCACTGGAGATTCATTTGCCCCCTCCTTCAACGTAGCTGACCTGGTATGTTTTTGCATGCAAGACAAAGGTACGTAGTTTTCTTAAACAAGTTGCGCGCCACATCTGCCCGTATTGCGTAAGTGTAACCCGGTATTTCAGGACAAAAAAGATGGTGTTTCATATCTGGCCGGCCTTTCATGCCACTTCCGTAAAGATGATATTATTACTCTGTCTGCCTAAAATGAACAGTCGCTTTATTCTAAGCCCCCAAACGGGATGCGAGAGCACCTTCTGTAGTTATCATTTTTACCCTCACGAATGTATATATATATATATATATATATATATAATATATATATATAATTTTATCCATTTGATCAGGTACCCTAAATCAAGGCTGACTGAACAGTGCACAGAACGCTGAGATTTATGGAGCGTCAAGCACTACATTGACTACCTTTACGCTCAGGGCTGTGGCGCTGCCGGCCGGCGGGACATGAACCCGAGCCACCACGTGGAGTCCCATGGGGTAACCACTCCGCTATCACGCATCCCTTCACAGCAGTCACGTGATCAGGGTCCCTCTCGGCTCATGGGACAGGATCAGTTGCAGTAACTTCTCAGCCGCCGACGGTGTGGTTCTGCGTGGTTGCCAGCGTACGATTCAGTGGCCTATTATTGGGGTATATATTACCCACACCTCACAACCATGCCGGTTCCGGCGCAGTCGCATCCCAGCTCCAGCTTGTGCTAGGCAACTGGGGATGGGTTCACGAGGCGGCTGATTGTTGGCCCTAGCAGGTGCTAGCTGTAGGAAGTCGGAACAGTCTACACTATTGTATGGCCTGACCGTGCCAACGCATTTGATGACGAGTAAGAGGTTTCTCCGGTTGAAAGCAGACACAATTTCTGATGAAATGCGTTAAGTTGCAGTCTCGAACAGTTATCTTTGCAGGCTAACTGTTACGACTAAATAAAAAGAAAGGGCTGCAACATGTACAAAATGACTGATATTGTGTTCACGGCTCAGCAAAAGCAGCACTCAATAAGAAGGCGACACCCTTCTTCTTAGAAATTTTGCTAGTGCAGGATTAACCCCGTCATTTGCAACGGTCTATATGTTGGTACTGGGCGCTGAATCGCGACATCTGGACAAACGCCTTGCATGAGCTGCGTGACACTTATGGTGCATGGTGCTGCACCTTTTTACCCCTGCCTGACGAGCACACGTAGTGCACGAGCCCCTGTCTCTGAAACAAGAACCGTTCAGATATGGCTCTTGCGAGCTCGGCTTTCTGATCGTCATTAACGGCAGTGGCTGCCGTCACATACTCGAACGTGCCAGCACTCTACTGAACACTTTCTCTACATAGATGTTGCATCTGAAACTGTTGTGCACCACATGGCTGACGTATGAGAAGTTAGTGTAGCTAATTATATCTTATAAGACGAAAACGCAGCGAACAATGTGTTTGAACAACTGATTCGGTTTGTGAGTCGGGTTGATGCTTATTCTATACTCGGTTTAGTCAGACTTTTCTTGAAACGCCCAGCGTTCTTCAAATCATGTCGTAAAATTCGTAAGCATGATGCATCGGTGAAGCAAATATCGTAAAAGTATTGCCTGCGGAAAGTTCCAGCGAACTATCTAAAATGATCCACCAGAGTGTGCAATGGCGGCGATTTTATGAAATTTTTATTCAACACCGTCATTATACAAAACCTTTGCTTTTACTGACGTGCTGGACTACGCCAACCGCCTACGGCATAACCATCTTATATTCCATACACTTTTACTGAGAGGGCTGTCAACAGACATGCAGAAGAACCAAAGCAATGCATACATACAAAACAGAGTCTTTGGCGCTAGAGTGACCTAGAGCTTGTCTTCAGTGCGATTTGAGGAAGATGACTGGTGGACTAGGTAAATCGGCGTGGGTGTTCAAGGCAGAACACAAAATAAGCTAAGCATAAATTAAGTCTGAAAAGTGAAAGATGGAGAAGGCAACGCTGTTGGCTTTTTCACCTTGAAAAGTTTGGGGAGGGGGAGGTATGCCCCGCTGGCTCCATCTACTCCTACGCCCATGAGTGAAATGAAGAAAGCGAAATGATCTCATGGATGGCGATAGGAAAAAACGGGCTGTACCTGTATTCGGATGTTTTGTTCCCAAATATCTTAGACGTGTTTGATGTTTGTCTTGGTCTTCATCGCTAGTTTTGTAGCATCATAAATGTGCTAATCAGCTCGCCTCACAATAATACAGTCTCTACCCGGATTAATCCACGCACTCTGTCAGCAAATTTCATTTTATTTGATGTTTATGTTTGTCATACGTACCCAGGAATGCCAGACGCGTGACATTCCTGTTGTTTGCGACATATCATATCCGAGACATTTAGCGTGTGAGAGCTAATGGAAAACGTGCTAGTTGTTCACGTTCGGGTATCATTCTGCACAGGTTTGTCTACTTGTTACACAAATGATAAAGGAAGAAAACTGAGCACGACACGATCTTCAACTTATATTGATTATAATGCAGTCTCTTAAAAAAGCTCTTATTCTGATCTTAAGCATCACTTGGGCTGCGACTTCGGAGTTATAGGCCATTTTTACCATCAGGCTTTGATGACTCTCAGGCTGAGCTGATGTAGTTGCGGTTCGTTGGGGTTTGGCATGCTTAAAGGGAATGTTCCACATTTCAAGATATTGAGATAATAATCAGATATGACAGGCTTACTTGTAAAAAGCTTACTTGTAACTATCGGTGAGCTTTCAAGCTTCAAAAACCACTCTAAGTAGCAAAATTTCAAAGTTTGTAAAAGTGCGCCCCATTACGTCATTGTTTGATGGCGTCACGGAGCGGTTTTGTGACGACAGCAATACCTGGCAGCATCTGGCAGCCAAACATAAAGAATACCTCGCAACGCATGAAGCCGACGCCAACGAGCAATTCCCGCCGCGGGCGCTGTGTTGGCGGCGGATTAGTGAATGGCTTGTTTGTGGATTTTTGGTGTTGGAACTGGTCGTAAGAGAAGTTTTAGCGGGATGGTTGACGTACGCAACGTAGCGATCGCCAGCTTTTAGGGCAGATTATTAATATCAAAGCATGATATGCCGCGAAGACCGTCATGAATCTGGCACCGAAACCTGCCAAGGACTGTTGGGGATGTGAATACTGTATTGTCGACTTATCCTTGCCTACAGTGCTGTAGTTCTGGCATTGATTTTATGTGATGTGCACTTGGGTTTGTCATCAGTAACAAAACCACGTGAGACAAAGAAATTATTTGGTGCAGGAGTCCAAAAGTACACGGCATAGCAAAAGTTCTTCCCAAAAACTTAAATTCGTGAGGTGCGAGTCGATCGAAATATCGCTGTAAATCGAAGCCCAGCCTCGCAGTCACCCCATGCTGGGCGGCGTCCGCCACCGCAGGTAACGCCAAGCCGTGGGCGGCAAGCGACACAAAACACCTTTGCGTATAGAAACCACGCTACCGAGCGCTCGTTATGCTGTCATACGATAATGTCCCGGTCTAATGTCTAATATGCGGATCAGACATTGCCCGATTGATTGTCATTTGGCGGAAACTTTATGTGCTGTTGAGTATGAACTTGTTGTACAAGTATGCTGGTTAGCATTGTTTTAGACTTTCACTTGAGACTTTCCCTTGAGACTTTCACTTGAGACTTTCACGCACAAGACAACTCACGTGATGCAAACAAAACCATGTATAGCATATGACCCACAATATGTTGTCTGGTGTGCAACTTAATACATACAGCAAGTTCTGCAGCCTGTATCACGGACGTAGAGAAGGGGGGGGGGGAAGGTAGGGTGACCCCATGCACATCTTGCTCGTTGTCGAGCCTGTGTATGCGATGTACCGGCCCAAACAGCAATTGCTCACAGACTGGAAACCCAAACGCGTGTTGGCAGAGATCCCGCGGTAGCAGAGATACATTCGCAGCTGGGGTCCACATCTTGCCGAAGCTCCAGCTCCAGCCGAAGACGTTCTCGGCAGTGCGGCGCCGCATCGCATTCCCAGTGTGAACCAGGTAGGGTAGGATGGCCAGCGGTGCCTGCACTTTGTTCCGCAACTCGCAGTCGGTGAGGTCCCACAGTGGAGGCTTTGTGGCTGGTCCGTGCCGGGGAATCAGTTCGGTGTACCTCACGGCCTCGAAGTTTACCGCTGAGATGGCGAAGATTCTGGGCTGAAGGAAACGCTCGGCTTGTTACTCACGTGCGGCGCGACGATCGGAACCGCCTGCTCGCGGGCCATGCGGTTCTCACCCCGCACCATATCCAGCAGCAGCTGTTCCGGACGAACCCAGTATCCGTTTCGCTGGAGGACTGGCTGCACCGTGGCCTATGTGTGCCGCGGCAGGTCGCGGAGCAGAGCGATACTCCGGAACAAGTTTTGTAAGCCAAAGCCGCAGCCGCTGTTTTGCCGGATGGCGAACCATACCGACACATAGTGGCCGACCACGCACCGGACGAGACCCTTGAGAGCGCTGCTGGAGGTCTTGGTAGAGATGTGAACTAGGAACAGACGAGCAGCCAGTTGCAACCATCTGAAAACAGAAGCGAATATTTTAGAACAATTCGCTGCGAATTTATTATTAGATCATACAACAACTATTGCGCCTCTCTAGTGTATGTAATTATGCCGATATCCAGAGATCTTGACTGTGACGGAAAACATATCAACAATTATGCTAGTAAGCATGAACCAACCATCAAATAATGCGACATACTGCGGCACAAGGTATGATAATAAGTAAATGCTCAATAGTGAGCACATGAACCATCACTTGATACTTGAAGAACTTAAAGCACTCATTGCTATAAATTCGAAGAAAACGTATCTTCGTATTTGCCTGACATGGTTCGATGGTCCGATTCGCCGCTGGGCTGCCACGTTTCGGACAGAGCCGTTTGAATGCCGGAGCCCATAAGGTACAGCAGCTACTGGTTGGTGCTCAGCTGCTAAATCAGGTCGACCGGCAGGTTTGGCACGTGCCCCAACCCAGGCTTGAATGCCACAACGTCCCTCTCCCAGACCTCTCCGGCACAGGCCTTGCCGATCGGTCCAGAAAAAATTCCATCCCGTGGTAGTGCCGTCCCAGCTCGGCAGCAGATGGTGGAGGCTCAGCTCGTTGCCGTGCAGCTGGCAGATGAACCAGTGTACGGGTGACTCGGTGGCCAGCTCAAACAGCCGGAACATGTCGTCTATTGTTTCGGTGTTGAGGGCTGTACCACCGCAGCAGAGCACATTGATGTGACCGTCGCACCGCGGGCTCACGGAGTATAGCTCGTTGAACAAGTGCAAGGCGCGGCCGAACTCAGACGTAAAATGCTTCACGCAGCAGCTGCCTGGCTCAGTGATGGCAACCACGTGTTTTTCGACGGCATTCGTCTGACTCCGTATGGCTCATTAGCTCCTGCCTTCGCGTCCGTTGGAGTAGAGGATGGTCAAACCTTACTCGTGGATTGCTTCAAAGTTTTAATGAGCCGTCTCCTTTTTCGTTCTGTCTCTTGCGCATCAGATCTTCTTAGGATCTACGATATTTGATTTCAAGCAGCCAGTCCATCTCTGCTGTCTTGTTGAGAGGCGCTGATGGTAGCAGCAGCGGCCCGGTTTGAGCCACCGTAGCTGCCAACCGCCAGAGCGGTGTTAGTTAGATCTTTGACGTTATAATGTACAGTGAGTGGTCTCAACCGGAACAAACACTCGGCGTCGTCGCCACCTTCTACCATGTACGCAACCGTGTAAGAATCCGTGCTCTCGGCCGACTCGCCAGCGCTGAGACCACTTGGTCCCGGAGCAGGCTCGGGGTAAGCACTAGCAGCCAGCGCTGGCTCAGCAGGCGGCGTCGGTTCAGCAGTCGGCGGGGAGGGCGATTCAGGCTCAGCAGCAGATACCGCCTCTCTGGCGGCCGAGCCACGACGTCCCTGGAGTTGCCTGACCATCCTACGCATCTCGCGAGCCTCCCTAGCCACAACCGCATCCCGGTCATATGACCCCAGGGTAAGTTTCCGGGGCCTGCACTGGTCCTTCACGGCAGCCTCCTCCTGACACACTGTGCAGGCAACTGGACACGGAAAGCTACACTGAGGCTCGCAATCGCATTTCGTGGCATCAAGAGGCTTATTAAATTTCGCGGTGGCGGCGTTGTTGTGTCACTCTCCTTCTTTCCTTGATCTCTTGCTGATAGCTCTGCTGTGATGATATCAATCCCTCTCGATAATTTGTTCACGTATTTTAGATCATGAACAAGGATCGCCTTGTTGGTCCATAGTATCCTGATTTCTACCGTCGCGGTCTTCAAGATGGTGTTAGTGAGATTCCTCTTCGATTTGCTCAGCCACCTGATGTAGCTAAATGCTTTCCCGTAGTCGGCAGTTGGTGGTGGGACAATAGAGCCGGGTAGTCTACCACAAAATGTTTGGTGCGCGACCGTGTAGCCTTCGGCATGCTTATGCAAATAATTGTTCGAAAGAAATGTTTTAGTACCGGCAAAACTAAAGTAGTAAACCCATATCTCCCAAGCAAAAGCACATAAATTGCAAATCAACGTCACAAAGATGTGTTAACATTAACGACCTTGGACCTAACCCGACCTGCTGGAGCATTTGCCTAGCTGCACAGCCTTGGGATTTACCAGAAATTAATGTTCTTTATTAAAAAGATAGCTTAAAAGCTGTTTGGCAATGTTTTGCTGGTGCTCTTCATGATATGTATTTCATACTTAATCCACCAAGTACCAGTAGTGTGGGAAGTGGCAGCTTTGAGGCTTGTTGGAGGATGATCCCAGTGGGCAAAATAGGTGGCGCTAGTATCGAATACGGATTTCTTGGCCTATAAAAAACTTTTCCGCCTCACGAATATCAACATTGGTGCGGTGCGACAGACCTCAAAGTTTATCATCAATCCGTGTGCCGAGGAAAAACTTTGTCTCAGCTGATTCCAAGAGCTTTACCCCCTCGATGACATACCCTAATGTGCACAGTAGTTACTCTCTTTATCATTTGTAACTGGATACGCAGTTGCATGCAAAAATGAATAAATCTGCAACATTGTTATGAACCGATTGCCAAAAATTGCTACTCCTATGGTAAATATGGTAAGGTTGAGTTGCCAAACATGTTTTTTTGTTTTTCTTAGGGTTATATGTGCACTTGCTAGTGAACCCTGATGTAATCATTCTGGTACAACAGCATTTTCACTGTTGATAGTCCTATGGTGTTGTTAAATCAGTGGTTATCAGTCATTCATAAATTATAAGCTGTTATCCCACAGGTTTGACATAGTGATACATTGTATAATGGAAACCAATGTGATACATTGTATAATGGCACGGGTCAACAGTGCCATCGTGGCACTATCTCAGTGCTGTACTGCGGCATGGCATAATTAACAATGATATGGTTTTTGTACTGCAATCCCTTCTGTTTTCATAGTGAATTTCAACATGAAAAGATGGGTCAAGTATGCATTCTTGTATTCAGTCCGCATCTCACACAGGACTGACCAAAGACACATGATTCAATATACAGATCACTTTCAGCAAAGCACATAAGCAATAAGTGACAACATTTGCTCAGCCCGCTTAAGAAATCCACAAAACATGGGTGACAAAGATGAAAACACGTCTTCTGCTTCTACAGCCATGCAACATGCTGCAGTGCACATGCATCAGGCTGCTTCACTCAAAAATGTTGTTCATGCAAGTAATAACGCATGTACAACAAGAAAATATTAGATGTGAAATGACACTGCAAACCTGCTGACCGTGCACAACTCACACAAGTGCTCTCCAAGAAACAACAGCAATAATTCTCCACCTTTTCAGTACCCAGCATCTAACAAATTGCACTGATGACTCACAAGCAATGCTTGCCTGCTACAAAATTCAAAATTCTTAAGGGAAAGACAATTTTGCAAAGCTGTATCATGTAAGCTTATACCAAGCATGTGCATTAATGAGCTGCACAGACCAGCCCCCACTGCCAAAATTTATTGCAGATATCATGGCACACAATGCATTAATTACATGCTGTAACGCTTCGATAGGTTCAAAATTTTGGTGAGAACATAATGAAGTAGCACATGGCCTTTGCACGCCCCTGCAACATAGGTGCCAGTGTTTCTTTCAGTTCAAGAGCATCACCACCTTGTACTGATCAAGCACGAACAGAAAGATAGAAGCAAGTATCGATATATCACATTTTATTGGGAGTCAGAAGACTTAAAGAATACCAAAACAATGCTCTCTCTCAGAAGAACAAACCTCGCACCCACACTCCCCATCACATCAAGATCAATACAAGCCACTGGCACACACCACCAATGATCACACCCGTATCAAGCCCCTGATTCACACTCTTTTGTAAAATAAGTGTGATTTCACACTTCTATAGCTCGCGAGACTGTCAAATTGCAGCTTTTCGCATAATTTCCGCACAGGTTTCCGGTCATAACACCGCATTTCACCGTGAGTACCCCTCCAAACAAAGTCCCAACGGGGGTTCATGATAATGCAGCGGAGGAGGATGCACTCTGGCACAACTTTTTTGTGCAAGATTTAAATTTGTCGTGCAATATGTGTTGAATATTAAGCAATATGTGTGCATATATATATATATATATATATATATATATATATATATATATAATTATCGTTATGCTTTCTTAATTTTATAAAGCCTTACTGAGCCATAAACCCGTGCAAGATTCTTTGCTCCGGTGCACGCGGCACCAACCGAGCTGTCCGTAAGAAATACGTGAGTAGAAGAAGAAAAAACACCAGCAGGATAAAAACGACAGAGTTGCTGCTGCGTTGCTGCGAAAAAAAGGCAAAGTTGCTGAGTTGCTCTTCTTTTTAAGACATTCTGGAGAGCGTCGTTCTTTTTTAGGCGTCGTTTTTTGCAGACAGTGGCGTCCTGTTTTAAACCTTTGGCTCATGGCCTAAATATAAGGCAAAATGTCCCGTTGACGAGAAGTGCTGCACAACCCGAAAATGCTCACGCTTACGTTCGGGACACGCATTCAACAGCGAAATCTTTCTAGCAGCCAATCACCTTCCGCGGATTGTTTCGTATGTGCCGCAACATCGCTTTTGCGAATGTATCAGCGGCCATCCTGTTTTTGACCGTAAGCAGAAAACTGAACCTGTAATATCACGGCGATCGCATGACGTTTCTCTGACATTACTATTGCGGAAGCGGCTTTGAAATAGTCCACCGATGAACCTTTTGCAACTTTTGCGGGCGTGTGACTGAGGAACCAGAGGACTTTGGATCTTAAAAAGGGCGTGGCCGTAAACTGCATCGAAAGGCCTCAAGATAGATGTTTCAGTCCAAAACCCCATTTAAAGCTAGAACATTTCCTTTAAGAAATTATTTATGGCTTTTTAATCACACCGCTTCTTTGACCCTCAAAACCACCTTATTCAGCTATCAGACATCCCCAAATCAGACACAATATATGTACCTCTGGCTTCTGTTAAGATGGGGTCAGGGAAAACAGATAATTTATCACTGTTTTTTTAGCAAAATACCAATGCTTATTTCCATGAAAGTAGCCTAACTATGCCTAACCTAAAGAGGCCTTACATCATCTCATCCTGTAAAACCTGTTGGTATCACAGCAGTAGATGTGAGTTACTGATTCTTGCACAATTCCTATTGCCACTTGCCATGCACTTGACCGACTTAACGTAACTATGATGAACATCATCTCAACTCACCTATCTGTTGACAGCGGCACTTGTGATAAAAACAGGATATTTGAAACTAGTTTTTGGCTGTGCTCAACTTGCATTTTTATTCAGTTTATTTATGTATGTTGTTGCCATCAGACAAAGTTGACAACACACAAATCAAAACAATTTAAGTCGCTGTGAACAACTTATTTTATTGCCATGGTTAATCTATGCCAAAGCAATAATGGCATACTCCATAAAACAATTTCTCTCCTCCAAAAATAACCTAACTTTTAGATGACCATGCCAGTATTGCTACTTGACCTTTCAGCTGCAGCAAATGCATCTATTTGGGCTTGTTATTTCACATTTAATGGCAAAGTTTGAGATGTTGGCTGCACATCTTAAATAGTGTGGTGTGACTATTTGTTACATACCAATATTTAACTCATATTATAATTACCATGCAGCTTAGAGTATCCTTGTGTTAAAAATATAGTGCATATATACAGTACAGTCCTTTGCCGGTCAGCAAACCATGACAACTATAGAACACATCTGGTTAAAGCAGCCATGAGCGACCACTTTAAGAAATTTGAGGCAAATAACCAAGAACATGGAACAAAATTAGCCCATTGCATGCCTTGTGGCATCATAACTTGTCTTATGGTAAAAATTGATGCATTAAAATAGAAAATGGCTAACTCTAGTTACCAATGATGTGTTGAAAGCAGGTAAGGTAAGCAATCCATTGGTCCACAGAAGACTTCCTGGCTTCTTCCTGCTCTCCCAAAAACAAAAATTCGGTACCTTTTGCATGGTCTGCTGGCAGACAGAGTCCTCCGACTGACCCTCCAAATATAAATATCAATCACGCACACCAACCTTCGAGACTAAAATGCGAAACCAGTAAGAGGTGTGCATGATAAACATCTCCAGAAGGCAAAATTTCGCCATCAAACACTTCTGTATTGGCTGCGTCAGGTCTGTCCCAAGGCTGTAAATGGCAGCATTGGAATAGCCTTGCCAGGTAGCCTGGTGGGTCAGACACTCGAAAGGCTTGGATTCATCATTATTGAGCACCGCTATGAACCAAGAAAACGGTTAACCGAAGGTTTAAAAGGGCAAAAATGGCGGTAAAAATAAGTTCCGTGCTTCAAATTGTCTCCTTCATTCCCTGTGAATTGTTTACGCCTGGGTTCATATCAAACATGTTTGGGCGGCTGGCGAATTAATCCAATTTATGTATTAAATACGTACAAGTTTGCAGTTGGAGCATCTCCTAGAGAAATTGGTCAATATTCTAAGCGGCAGACGGTACCTCTAAAGACAATCGAAAAGGAGGGAAAATAAAATGGTATCACACTGGCATGATACCAAGAAAAGCAAAAGCAGCTAAATAGATATAAGGTCTGGTACTTTTCTCGCAACATTTTATTATTAGCTGAGTTGACTTAAAATCTGTTAATTTGAGTGCTCAAATGGTGATATTCATCTAGCAAGTTTAATTTAGAAGACATTTATTGAACTTTGCACTCATGCATTTCGGGAGTGATGCAATTTAGTGGTCAAGTTTCCTCAGGAAAAAAGAAATATGTGAAGTAAAGTTATCTACCAGGCCTTGCTGGTGTTTACACCAGGCTCTGCATTCGTGGTGTGGTAGTGAGACCAAAAAAATAGGGGATGCGTGAAAACCTTGCCTTTGGCGCACAGCTGCAGATTGTGATGCAATTTGTAAACAAACCAAACTTTATGCGTGCAAGCGGCTGGGGTCGCTAAGGTTCTTGGGCTTGGAGGTACCTGGCGCCCCTGCTCTGCGCAAACATAGACATGATTCAGATGTAGGTGAGGTAGGACATAGCCATAGGTGTCCAGGTTCTGCGGAACCTCGTTTATGCTTGGTGGTTTCAAGTGAGCTCGGTTTTGGATGACACCTAAAAATCTCAGAGAGGGAAATATGGGTTTGGCATGTGCGATTAGGTAATGTCAGGCAGGAGTGAAATATTCACATAAAATATGGGGGAAAGGAGTGAAAAAGTCCTTCTCATAGGGTGTTGCTTTACACCCAAAGCCGGCAATTCTAGGACACTGGTTTTATGCATCCGGCATCCATCCCTTTATCTTCCCGAGTGGTGCAGTTCTAAGTACGAGAAAAAAAGAAAACCTTGTAAAAAATGGCGGCAAGTATAAAGAGCAGTAAGTTGTCTATGCAAGCGCATTGCATTTTTGTATGCAATGAAAATACAAATTCGAAGTACTCTCCACCAAAAAGTTATCCCAGTCGGTGAAATGCAGTCTACTTCACAGCGAGACGTACTCTGTGACGTTTTTTTCGAATCATGTAACTGATATCCATCTTAATACCTGCCTGTAATTTGTCACTAAATATCTGCTCGGTGCAGCATATTGTTCAGTACCAGCGACACCTCTTTGCAGCTAGAGGCGAATATAGCTGTTTAAGTCGCGTCTTTTCATGCAACGGCACAATATTAATGCTCATTTTTTCCAAAGCTGTGGTATGTTATCTTAGTACAAATCACACTTTTGGGTATGCAAAATACACGCGGGTGTTACAATATCTCTCGACAATATCCTCTCTCCTCCCTAATCTGCCATCAAGGGCGTATCCTCGAAGGGGTACCGGGTCACAGCGCCTCCCCGAGGTGGCCAGTCCGGTGAAGATGACATATATCTGGATTTGGGAGAAAATCTAAGCATTATGGAGCCAAAGAAAGTTAATTTGAGACCATTCCTTGTGGGAAAAGTAAGCGAAATCCGGTAACTCCTTTCTCACATAGACAGTATTTGATAGACCTTGACCCCAAGACGGCATCGTGGAGCGGCGTCCAGGATCCGCGCTTGACTGCCAACCTTAACACCACCCATTGTATACCGGCACTCATGGCCCTAGCTACCCGCGAAGACCTCTTTAATACGTGGCAATGACGAGCCAACAACTTTCCCGGGGTGTACCAGCCCACCCAGGAGTCCTGCCTGCCCTGCGCTCCTACATATATGCAGCCAGTCGACAGTCCGCGTGCGTGGCACAGGCAGAGCTTTGCCGGTACCTAAGCACCCAGCTGAAAGCCCGAAGATTTTGAAAATGAGTATTAGGTCTTAAGCGTTGCATAAAAATGACCGCCTCGCAAATTTCGAGTGCACCCGCGACATACGCAGTTAAATTCTGCATCCAGCACGCGTTAGTAGCGGCCGTACAATGTCCTAGCATGGCTGACTTTGAGTGTAAAGCAGTACCCTATGAGGATTAATTTTTAACTCCTTTTCCCCATGTTTATGTGAATCTTTCACTCCTACCTGACATTGTCTAATCGCACATGCCAAACCCATATTTCCCTTTCTGAGATTTCAGATGTCATCCAAAACCGAGCTCACTTGAAACCACCAAGCATAAACGAGGCTCCACAGAACCTGGACACCTATGGCTATGTCCTGCCTCACCTGCTTCTGAATCATGTCCATGTATGCACAGAGCAAGGGCGCCAGGTACCTTCAAGCCCAAGACCCCCCAGCGACTCCAGCCGCTTGCACGCACCGAGTTTGGGTTGCTTACAAAATGCATCACAATCGGCAGCGGTGTGACAAATGCAAGGTTTTCATGCGTCCCCAATTTTTTTGTCTCACCACCACACCACGAAAGCAGAGCCTGGTGCAAACACCAGCAAGGCCTGGTAGATAATTTTGCTCCACGTGTTTATTTTACCCGAAGAAACCTGAACATTAAATTGCATCACTCCCGAAATGCAGGAATTGAAAAATTCAAGAAATGTCTTCTTTGTAACATTTACAACATGAAAATCACCACTTGAGCACTTATTTGAACATATTTTGATTCATATCGGCTGATAACAAAAATTTGCCTTAAAAGTATCAGTCTTTATATTTATTTAGCTACTTTTGTTTTTCTTGGGACAATACGAGTGGGATACCATATACCAATACCATATATGATATATGACATAATTATAACAATCTTCCTTCCCTTTCAATTACCTTTAGAGGTACTATCTGTTGCTTAAAATGTTGGCCAATTTCTCTGCAAGATGCTCCAACTGCAAACTTGCAAGCATTTTACACATAAATTGGATTAATTCGCCAGCCGCCCAAACATGTTTGATATGCACACAAGAGTGAACAACTCACAGGGAATGAAGGAGACAATTTAAAGCACGGAACTTATTTTTACTGCCATTTTTGCCCTGTTAAGCCCTCGGTTAGCCATGTTTTGGCTCATGGCGGTGCTCGATAACGATAAATCTCAGCCTTTCGAGTGACTTACTCACCAGGCTACCTGACAACGCTGTCCTTATGCTGCCATATAGTGCTTTGGGACAGACCTGACGCAGCTAATACAGAAGTGTTTGATGGACAAATTCTGCCCTCTGGGAATGTTTATTGTGCACACCTCTTACTTGTTTCGCATTTTAATCTCCTAGGTTCTTGGACGTCATTGATATTTATATTTGGGGGGTGAGTAGGATGACTCTGTCTGTCAGTAACCTGTACAGAATGTGGTACTGACTTCTTGTTTTGGGGGACCAGGAAGAAGTGTGCCCTGAAAAAGTCTCCTGTGGACCAAGTAATTGCTTACCTTACCTGCTTTCAACACACGATTTGTAGCCAAAGTTAGCCATTTTCTGTTTTAATCCATCGAGTTTTGTCATTAGACAAATTGTGATGTCACAAGGCATGCAATGGGCTTATTTTGTTCCATATTCTTGACTATTTGCCACAAATTTCTTGAAGTGGTCGCTCATGGTTGCTTGAACCAGATGTTTTCCATAACTGTCATGGTATGCTTACTGGCTAATGACTGTACTGTATATATGCACGATATTTGTAACACTGGGATACTCTAAGCAGCATAGCAGTTATAATATGGGGTAAATATCAGCATCAAGCAAACAGTCAGACCATCCCATTTGAAATGTGGAGCCAACATCTCAAAATATGTCGTTAAATATGAATAAGCAAGCTTAGATAGATGCCTTTGCTGCAGCTGAAAAAGACAAGCAGCAAAACTGGCATGATCATCTAAAAGTTAGGTTGCTTTTGAAGCAGAGCAATTGTTTTGTGGAGCATGCCCATTATTGCCCTTGACAGAGATTAACCATGGCTGTCAGAATAAGCTGTTCAAAGTGACTGAAGGTGTTTCCAATTATTTGTTGTCAACTTTGTCTCATATCAACACGCATACACAAATGAAATGAATAAGAATGTAAGTTGAAACCAGCCAAAAAAAGAGCTTTATCATGTTTTTATCATAAGTGCTGCTATCAACAGATGGGAGAGCTGAGATGGTGTCCAACATTGGGGCTACTCTAAGTTAGGTTAAGTTGGTGAAGTGCATGGCAAGTGACAAAAGGAATTGTGCAGGAATCAGTAACTCACAACTGCTGCTGTGATACCAACAGGTTAGGCAGGATGAGATGAAGTAAGACCCCTTTAGGTTAGGCATAGTTAGGCTGCTTTCATGAAAATAAACATCGGTATGTTGTAAGAAACAGTGACAAATTGTCTGCTTTCCCTGACTCCATATTAACAGAAGCCAGAGGTATGTGTATTGTGTCTGATTTGGTAGTGGACTGATGTGTAGGAGTCCAAGGTTTTTTGTTTGTTCGAGTGCTTTATGCTTGTTGAATTGTCTGTTTTTGTTTTTTGTTGAATTCCTCTGATTTGTTTTGTGTTAAAAATGCTGTGGAAGGGGACCGCAATGTGCAGGATCAAATTATTGGCATGACTGATTTTTTTATGCTCAGTGGAATGTCATGAAGTTGCTATGCTGTAATGTATTCTGTTTCACTTTAATGGCTTAAGATGTTAAAAACAAAACAGTTTCGTCATGTTTATGATATGACGTCCATGCCAACTTTAAATAGATGTCTTTGTTGCCTGAAGCATCAGTCACTAGCTCATAAGTTCCATCTTTTGTAAATTGAATTTTTCACTCCCGGACGGTCTTTTTGCGATGAAATTTTTCACTCGCACCCTGGTTCAAAAGTGATTCTAGCTAACTGTGTATGCATGTCAAACATTAATATTCAAAGTGCTACTTCCAAGCATTCAAAGTGTCATACGTCGTTCTCTCTTCGGCATACTTGATAGATGTAGAGCGGTCTTGGTTGCCTGGTACGCAGCGCAATGCTAGCGTAAACTGTCGTCCATCCGCAAGACGACAGGTCCGTTTTAGTTAACATATACTGCCATCTGTGACAATAAATTAGAACTACTAATTCCGGGCTTCTGCTCAGGATGGCACCCAGGAATGCGATGCTCAGCAGCAGCCCCACGAGGCTGCCAAGAGACGTGTGGTGGGTATGGTGGCCCGATTACGACCCACCAGGGGTGTCAGTTTTTGTACATGCAATGCACGCTAATCATGTGTGGTAAATACAGCATAATGGATGCAATAACGGTCTTACCAGGCTCCTTCAAACCGAGCAAAAGTTTAATACTTTTGATTGAAGAATACTCGTAGAGTCACAGTGACGTAACACGCCAGGTGGCGCAGCCAATGGGAAAATTCGGTGCGGCAAAGCTACCAGACCCGTTGCCAGGAGCGGATACAAGAGGGACTATGGAGGATTACGCCCTTCCCCACCCGTTAGTGGTTAGGGGTCTCTTGATCAACGGGAGCCCAGTACCCTCCGCCCCGCCGCAGTTAGGAGCCCGACAAGCCGAACAGGGGTCCTTGTGCCATTTATGGAATCCCTGCACCGGCAAGTGGTCCTTTTGCGTCAGCAAGACTCTATGCGGTACCAACTGAGTTGGTACCGTTGAGTCGGTACCAACTGCGACGGTAAGAGGACCTCCCTTGTCCAGGAGGGGACTGATGTATGATGTATGCCTCTGAGGGTCTCCGGATCGACCAGAAGACCCCCCCCCCCCCCCGCATCGCCAGAAATGGCAGCCGCTACGAATCCCGAGTTAGGTCAGAAAGGGTCTTAAGCCCCGGACCGGGAAATTGGTACAAGCTAAGCACAGTTTTTAAGAGTATTATGGCTCGGCTTAGGACGCGGCGAGCTCTTGCCGCCATAGAAATGGTGCAAAAGGATCTCAATGGTATTGTTTGCTGAAACATTAGCGAACAAGCTTTCAGCGTGAAGAGAGGCTAACGTACCAGTGGCCGGATTCGTTCGCATGATGTCCCAATAAACCCATCGATGGACTTCAGGTTATGCCTGCAGCTCATGTTATGCGCGAGAAGGCCAGTTAATCTCTTAACCAGCTTGTATGTTGGTCAGCCACAGGACGGATGGATGTTAGATGGAAGGTGTACTATGCATACTGTATATATATATATATATATATATATATATATTATATATATACATATATATATATCATATATATACATATGACTATAGCCTCCGTAATCTTTAAGGTACACATGTGAGATGCATAGCTCATAGGGCGGCAGAATCACTCACTCAGTTGTTTGGAATGGTAACTGGGCACCCACAATTTCGTTATGATAGCATTATCGAAGGAATCCCAAATCTGCTTTAAAAACAAGTCCAGTCAGCATTCGCTAAAGCTAGAGCCGGCTGTCGTTTTAACGAGCGCGAGCTGACATGGCGCCGTTGCCGGAGCTTCGATTTTCTGCAACGCTCTCAAAATCTGCGGCAGATCCAATTAAAACCACTCCGGTCCCACTGGATCCCAGCCGGAGATGCACAATGAGTCCCGCCCGCTATGTTTGTCAGCCGGATGATTAGTGATTTGAACACGTTAGATGTCTGTCGAGGCTGGGACACCCCAGTCATTCCGACTATCTCTTTACGCGTGACTTGCTGTTTACTCAATTTTCATAGAAAGGAAACCGACATTGCATTGCAACACGCTGACCGCAACGCAAGATCATTGATGCGTCTTAATACCGACTTCTCGATGCTTTATGAATGCAGTGATCCTATTCGTTCCTGCCATGACAGGGGGCGGGCTTGCTTAGCGTCCACTGGTAACACCATGTAATCGGTGCGCGAGACACGCGTGTGTCAGCCATGCAAGTATAAGGGCTGACTCGATGACAGTTCCATTACATGGTCCTGGAATGCACAGGCGCGTGAATCGAAGTGGCCAAATGCAATGTTCCTTACTTCTGCGAGCTGAAGCCGGTTGACGTCGGGAAGCCGCGTGACTTTGTCTTTAGAAAAGTGCTGATTTCATTAACCTTTTGAGCAGCGGCGGATGTGAGCAGCAGCCACGGTGATGATTGGCCGTGATGGTTTTCCACAGCCTGGGGATGGTTTGCTGGTGAGTGCGATGCATGCCCCATTTAGAGAGACGTCTGCTCCGCCCCACCGGTCTGCAACGGCGGCGTACACAAGCCAGCAGATCACTAGCCCCATTTACATATCCTGCAGGGGAGCGAGGGCCAGGACGCCCAACAAAAACTCGGCTCCGGCCGCGCCGTCCCCCGCGGCTCCGACGCGCCCCTGCGCCATGGAGCGGGGGGGGGGGGGGGGGGGGGCCTCCGCCACGGCTGTTTACGGGGCGTTGTTGACGTGCTGTGCCGTGGCTGCTAATGATGCCGGACCGGAGGTTCGCCGGAGGCCGGAGGCCCGAACTCAGCCTGTTCCCGCGTACTGATTCTCCGACGGTGGGAAGCTGGAGGTTTTTCGACGTCGCCATTGAAAACTTGGCTGCAATGCTGAAAGGATTCCGCGCGCAACTTGCACAAAGTTTCGCAGTGGTGTGAACTCTGCGTGCGCCTCGGACGTTTTTTGGTGGCGGCTTTGAAACTTCGCATGCAAGAGTGAATAGTGGATTTGGGCAATAACCATGAAGATTTCCAAAGGGGCCGCATGAGGGTCTTTTTGCTGAGATGAACGATGCAATGTCAGTATCATTTTACGACTGAGTGTAAGCAGTTTGCAGCCAAGTTGTTGACGTTTTTGTGAGGCTATTGGGTGAATGAAAGCGTAGTAAAAATCCAGCCGGTGATAAAGGGATGTGGCAGTGGCAAGCTGGTAACCTGGAAAAGATAGAGGAGTTGTGGAAAGTAATAGAGGTGGGGTAGGCTGCAGCTTAGCGGAATGCATGTCATTGTTGTCAGATCAGAAGCAAAACCCAAAACACGAAAAAAGCAACGAATGAACAAAGTAGCTCAATGCTTGACAACAAAGTAAACAAAGTGTTTTTACTCTAATGTCTACATTTGTACGCAATATAATCGAGCGTCGGATGCATTCGCAAGCCCGGCTCGCCGCGCACCTTATGCCAAAATCTGCGCTGTAAATTTCAAAAACAGCTTAAAACAACAAGCCAAAAGCTAAATGATTTTGTGAACCTTGCAAAGGAAACTCAAAGACATTATAAGCACTTTTGAGGCGGCTGTTGTCAGTCAATGACGAAAGGCTGTAAATCTTCATGCATGTTAACTGCATATGATGTTTTGATATATATTTATTATCTATTGTTATGCCTGACTGGAAAACTGACTGCAAATATATGCGTTTTTTTGTGAATGAATGTTTTCGTCGAACGCCTTAGTATGCTTTGGTAGTGTGGCAGAGATCTGAGACATTGTTAAATGCTTCCTAAACGCCTGACGGTGGAGTCGTGTGCATGTTAAGATACTACAGCCGCATCCAGACATCTTGAGCTGCCTTGGGCGACTGTCCGGTAGATGGCACCACGGGCCAGGAACTAGTTTAATCGTCTCCCAAAACGGAATTCTGCTTTACTGTGGCAGACTTGTGCGTGTGTGTGTGTGTGTGTGTGTGTGTTGTGTGTGTGTGTGTGTGTGTGTGTGTGTGTGTGTGTGTGTGTGGTGTGTGTGTGTGTGATGTGTGTGTGTGTGTGTGTGTAGTGGTGTGTGTGTGTGTGTGTGTGGTGTGTGTGTGTGTGTGTGTGTGTGTGTGTGTGTGTTGTGTGGTGTTTATGAATAGAAAACTCTGGCGTAAACATCTGTTTAAATAGCCACCTTTTAATCAAGACCACTTCAAAGCCGCACGGTTCTCGCGGCTGGCTGGCTTGAGTAATATTCGTCTCGCGATGAATTAATCCAGCCCCTTCTCACTGAAATGCATCACTTGCAGCCGAGCATCTTAAATGTAGTTGGCGTCAGCCGGAATAGTCATCTGCGGAGTGAACACGACATACATTCGATACACAGATGGATCGGCTGATGTTCGTGTTCTGTTGGGCCCCGACGTAATTCCTTGATTGTGGCAGTCATTGCGTCACTTCATTGTACTTAGCGCCTCCTGACTGAACATGCGTTGCATGTGACGTACATGCTCCGATTTGTGTGGGGCGATAAATGAATCGTTCTGTCGCTGATGGTCAGACATTGTGATATTAAATTTGATGCATATTATACTGTACTGAGCGCAATTGAAAATTGATGTAACAAAGTCACTTGTAATATGAATGAAACCTGGTACGGCCTCATTATTTCGCATCCTTGTATTTTGGCTACGACCACTGCAGAATGCAATATCACAGACCAACCATTTTTTCTTCACAACGTTTGTTCGCTGCGTTATCTTTTCTGAGATGTTGCTCTCCTGGGCAGGCCTCTAAGCTGAAGGGTTCCTGAGTTTTCGGCCATTCGTTAACAAGGGGTGGCAGGCTGTAACTAGTGGAATGTTGAAAATCCTTCACAAACGAACGTGCCGATGTGGACTCCCCCTTCACAATACTTCAGCGATGTCCTGCAGGATGCCCCGGTCGCCTTTGTACGTGAAACGAAGCGAATAAGCGAACAGGCGCTCCCCAAGCGGGGCCGCGTTTCTGTCTCCATCACCCGTGAGATCCAACAAAGTGTGACAGCAGCAGAACGCTTACGGACGAGCTGTGCGTAGGTGATCACCGGGCGAAGTTGTGCGTGTGTCATCGTCGGGCGAAGCTGTGGCGTGTGTGATCACCGGGTGAAGCTATGCGTGTGTGTCACCGAGTGAAGTTGTGCGTGTGTGGTCACCGGGTGAAAGCATGCGTGTGTGGTTACCGGGCTAGGTTGCGCGTTTGGTCCCGTCAGTTTTTCTCGTGACGAAACAATCCGGGGAGCCTGAAACTCAGCAAACAGATTCTTTGATCCAAGCCTGACGATTCAACACTGCTTATTTATGACCAGCAAGACCAGCAACGTACCGGTTCAACAAACCTCGCGCATCTCGGCCCCCATACTGGATGTGTGCAGCCTGGACAATAAGCGACAACGACCCTGGCGAGTCTTTCAGTGCGTTCCTTTCCAGCTCTCGCTCTCGCCTGCCCAACACGGCCCCGCGTATTGACGTTGAGCCTGGGGCGGTCGTGTAGAGTTTTGCCTTGGGCATTTTTGCCTGCGGGCCGCCCTCGTCTTCTGCGTACGCCCCCCTGCGAGGCACAGCGCGCTGATTGGTCGCAACGCTCCGGCCGGTCAAAAATGAAAACCAAATGCAGCCGCGCACTGGCTCACGAGGAGGGTGGCCGATATTATATTCAGAGGGCGCAGCCGGAGGATGGCGCCGGGGAAGGGATGCGCGATAAGGATGCAAACTTTCTAAGGGTGCGAACTGTACGGTGGTGCGACACGCGGCACCCAATGCAGCGTTCAAACGAAATACTGGTCCTATCTGTGTAGTAGCGAAGTATTTTGAGATTTAGGGCTTCATATCGAATACTTTGCTCTCAACCGCCAGATACTGGAGTCAATGTTTAATGGAGCACGAAGGCGTACTGTTACGGCAACGATCTATCTATCTCCATCCTTCCGCATTAGGGAAACCTCAATGGACGTG
>NW_023596979.1:0-27906 GCF_011947565.3 Pollicipes pollicipes
AATCGCGCGATGCTTGTGGTCGAAGTCTGAAAGGCGGGTTGCCCGAATAGCAGTTTTTGCCGTATCTCACGGAATGTACCCTGGGTTACGGCCTCGCTCATGGTGTGACTGTCCCCAAGGGTGGTGGATCCTGATTCCGTCGCTGTCTCTGATACTGGTGCGTCCTTCTTACGACCTGGCGATAAGTGATTGGTTTCATGCCATACGAAACGGCCTAGGCGTAGGTAAGATTTCCTACAATAGGTCGTAAAAGTTACAACCAATGTAATGTGGGAAAACATTAGCGTTGAAACTAATACTGAATAACTAGAAATAAGTATCTGGTGCCAAATTATTAATGCTGTGTTCCAACGATGAGTTATTGACCCTCAACATTCAGGAAGTACTGGTTGATAGAACAAAAATTTGTCTCAAAACATTATATATATATATATACATATATATATATATATATATATATATATGCATATATATATATTATATATATATATATATATATATATATATGGTGTTGTGTAAACGTATGGTCAGTTATTGAAAAGCTAAACACTTGTAAATAGCGTTATTGCGGGGCATGGCAGAGCGGGGCAGGGAAGGGCAGTTAGGGCTTGGTCCACGTCTGATCAAGTCAAGTCGGGACGTATCGGGACGTATTGAGACGTATCGGGTCGGTTCGGGAGCAGGTATCGGGACGTTCGGGACGTATCGGGACGTATCGGGATGTATCAGGACGTATCGCGTCGGTTCGGGACGTATCGGAACGTATCGGGTCGGTTCGGGACGTATCGGGACGTATCGGGTCGGTCGGTCGGTTCGTGCCGTGACTCGGGTTGCTGACAACCACCAAAGGGCTGCGTAGGCATTGTGGGGTTGCTAACATTCGTTCATGACCGGGCAAATGTTAAGCACCGCGCTAGAATTGAGTAACATAGGCGAATGTTTCAGTCACTACCGGAGGCGGGGATAGCAGTCGCTGTGCCGTCGCAGCTCTGGCTTTTCAAAAGTTGCAAAAATGGACATGGACGTTTTTTAACAAACGTATAAGATAAGGCCGTCCAAAATGGTCAAAAAGTATGTCAGCACCTCTTGCCAGGCACGAATGATTCACAGCAGATAAAAGCTGCGGTGCGGCTGGCCGGGCTCTAGGCCTGCAAACTCACGATCCCGAGTTAAGTGCACGATAAACTAATGAGTCTTGGGGCCGTCTCAGCACTAGCACCGCTGAACGCCCAAAGGTCACCCAAGAGACGCGGGATGACCGAGAACGTCAGCCTCAGCAACGTCAAAAAACGCATTACGGCCACTGCCTTCGATGAAACTGCAAACATGTGTGGCTTTACGTCACACAAGAACGTTGTGAATGGCCTGTTATGTAACATTAAAGGGATAAAGGCCCCCAGCGCTGCGGCAAGGACGTGCAAATGAGGAGTTGGCCCCACAGCAGTGTGAAACGCACATTTGCACGAAGTTGACGATACCTGCTTGCCTGATTGTTCATAAAAGTCACCCATGTTCAGCAGTCTGTCGATAACATTGCCAACAAGGACCGCATTGTTGAGGTGCAGTGTCTCAAGCGTACTGGAAAAAGGTGTTGAAGGGGTTGACATCAAAATGTTTCGACAGAAAAGCCACCGGTGTTTTCCTGGATAAACGTTTGCATCTTAAAACCGGCCACCTCACTGGTATACTATACGCAGATTCAGTTTCAGGTTGCACGCACAGGTGCAACCTTTGTGAAATTTGTCTGTACACCGAAAAGTAGTTTGCTAGCACCTGGCTGCAAGCAAAAAGTTTGTTCAGGTAATAGCCTAGAAGGTGAAAGCTCTATACTTGGAGCTCTCAGCAGCAGAGGTAGTCGATCGAAGGGAATCGACAAACATGCCTTTCGAGAGAACGTACCATCTACAAGGTAACTAGAAAAACGGAATGAAGACAAGCAATCCTTAATATTTCTAATAAATAGTGGCACAGGTACTTATACATCACAATCTTTCAAGAATATTGGTGCACACATTTATTAAGGGTGCGTTGCTGAGCAGTGTTGCACGAATTTAAATATTTTTAATGACCGTATTCTACGCATAACAGCAAAAATATGACAAAAGCCGTACAGACATACCCCGTGATTTCGTGGCATTATATTTTTATCTTGTACGCAAAATAAGTTATCATCACGGCGGTAATACTGATGATTATGCGTATCATTACCACGATGAAAGTCTCAAAATATATCTGAATTTGTTTTGAATCGTAAATTCAGATACCTGTGTAGTTTAAAATATTCGTGGTATATTTTGAGCATAACGGTTCCATCTCGTAGTGTAATTGATATTTAACTGTTTTGGAAGCTGCATATACTATGTGGTTAGAAGTTTGTTGATGAAAAAATATGAACACAGACATCACTTGCCCATGAACTAAATTTTGCAGTGGTCATGCAATTACTTCCGCTCCAAACTTGCTTCATACACCTCACCCCGCGTTCGTTATTTGAAGAGCAAACACATGTGCGCGATAAAGATCCTTTGAGCACGCTGACGCAGCGGTGTGCATACTTTGGGGCGTTGGGATCCTTTCCCGCTATTTGCGATATTTTCGGCAGCAGCTTGTACCGCCAATGTGACGACATTAGGGAACGGAGGGATATTACGCATCTTATGTTGCGATTACGCGTATGAGAAATCGGTGGGAGTATGCATCGGCTTCTGTTTGTATGCATGTCCAGGATTTTGTGACACGTAATATACCATTTCAATTCGGTAAGCGTTGGAGGAACAATTATGCAGGCCCCAAGCCAAGCTATATTCATGTCGATCTGATTGCTTATCAGTTCAAACGTGCATGTCATGTAGTGCCTGTGTGATTTTTTTTGGGTAAGCGTAGCTGTGGATGTTTACGACAGCCATCCCACAGAAAGTTTACAACAGCCAACGCCAGTTAGTCTAAGTCTGTGGAATGAATGCGCCAACTCTAGAGCGCTATTGCTTTACGAAACATGACGGGCACTACGTGCTGATTGATAGTTGATGAACATCGCCAGTTCGCCAGGGGGTTGACATTTGGTGACATGGCACGACGAAAACAATGGACAACAATGCACCCACATAAAAAGCAATGCAACCACCGAGCTCCTACAATGAGCACAACTGACTTGTCATTTTGTTGTCAAATACAGGAGTAATTTTAGTTTGACTTTTGCATGGAGTAGCGTCGTTAACTGGAAATATAACTATTGCTTATATCATTTTCGTATTTGGCGGGCCCCCGCAGGGGCAACCGGCTTCGGTCGGTGTAAGGGACTAGCGCCCCCTCGGGGTCCCAGCTCCGGTAAACGGGTGGACAGCGCAAGCTGTTCCTCTCAGGGCGTAGCGACCCTGCCGATACGTAAGCTCCTGCTCCTTGTCCCGCCCGCTCCTTTCCCCATACCCCGCTTTCCCCGCAGCCGGGCTTATCACCACTCCTCATCCCTCGTTCTATCGGGGTCGCTGTGCCCCCTCGTCCGCGTCCCCGGGTTGATCGGATCCTGGTGGCCGAGGGGCGGCGTCGTGCTGGGTTAGTCACGGCCCGTCCCAACACTCCACTTTGGCCAGGATATCCGAGGGCGCGGGGGCCCGTGGGGCCCTCACGGGTTTAGCAGCTTGCCGCCCGCGTTGCGGTTGGGTGCTCCTTGCGGGTCTCCGTTTGGGGCGCCCGGCCGCGCACAGCGGCTTAAGGGGTCAAGGGACGGCGGTGCAGAACCACGGTCAGGACGGGGAGGGGTCCCCCGGCTACACCTGGCCGTGTGGGAGGCATCGTTCGCCCCATATAGCACCGGGGTAGCCCCGGCGGTGACCACCCTCCCGAGGCAGTGTTGGGCCGTCGCCCAGTTGGGCTGCGAGGTGGGTGAGGAGCCCGGTGTCGAAATGAAAACCACCTTTTATGGCTTCTTCTCACCTTAAAAGCACCCGCCCTCCGAAAGAGGGATGGACCTCGATAACCCCAGGGCGCAGAGAAGAATCTGCGCCCCCCGGTTCACGGATCCTGATCTTCGGTAGTGAAGAGATTAAGCTGGCTTCCCTTTCAAACCGTTTCAGAGACGGAACGGCTGCGACAGGTTTGGGAAAATCATCAGGTGCGACAAGCTCAGGGATGGAAAAATAGAAGTAGAGTTCGCTAGTGGTCTGGAGGCGAGTAGGGGCCAATGGTTGCTAAGGAATTTACGTATAGTGTTCGGGATGAGACTGGTAAGCATGAAAAGGCCGTGTCAATATCAGCAATACCACATAAGACCAAAAATTCATCCAGGGGCGTAGTCAATTATTTGATTCTCGGGACGTCGCCGAGGATGAGATAGTCTAAGAACTCTCAGAGTTTGGCGTGACGAGCGCTCGCAGGATTCTCGTCAGACGGGGAGGAGAGGTTGTGGCCCACCAACAACCATCATTCTGACGTTTAGTTCCACTGATTTGCCGTCCGCGATACGTGTGGGCTACGCTCGGGTGAAGGTTCGCCCTTATATGCCTAACCCCATGCGGTGTTACCAATGCCAGCGATTTGGCCACACCAAGCTCCACTGTTGTAACCGCCCAGCATGTGGTGAATGTGCGTCATTCGAGCACACAAGTGAAGTTTGCACCTCTGCTCAACCCCACTGCATCAACTGCGGTAAGGACAAGTCCCACGCACGACGTAGGGCTGTACGTGCCCGGCCTGTGCAATAGAAGAGGAGGTTATATCGATTAAACCTCTAAAAATGTCTCTTCCCGTGAAGCTCGTGAACTTTACGACAGCCACTCGAAAATATGGTATGCGTCCAAAGTGAAAACTTCGTTGCCACAAAGTAATGCCATCGGGCACATGACGGCAGTTCAGTTCGTAGGACTTCTGAGGTCGTTTGGCCTGTCGGTTGTTCCCTCGGTCCGAACGCCCGACTCCCAGTCGGCACTCCAAGCTCCCTCCCCGCCGATCGAGCAGTCGGCAGACGCCGGTCTGCTGGCCTCCTCGGTGCGCGCTGGATCACCGACGGGCGACGGTTGGAACGACGGCTTGGCGTGGTCGGAGTCCCCGCACGCCGTCGGCCGTACCTTCGTCTGCGACTCAAATCGGTCCTTTCGCTACAACAACCTCTTGCCAGTGCCTGTGAGGGTGTGGCAGAGACACTGGAGCGTCAGGAGGCTGACAGGCGCTCCCGCGAGGCGCGCCTGTCAGCTCGACCAAGCGAGCGCGCCTGACCGAGCTGGAGCGCGCTAAGGCGGCAGGCCGTCTGTCCGGGGCAGACGAAGAGCCCGTCCTCCGAAACAGCACTCCATCGCCACAGAGACCGGTGGAGGCCCCACTGGTCCCTCAAACCCCGGTAGGGGCCCACCGATGGGCCCTCCCCCGCCTCCACCCCGGACTGGGTACGCTGGCGTAAAGCGTGCCCCAGCCGGTCCCCATCTCCATGTGACGGAGGCAGCCCAAGGATTCGTCCTAGGGTGGGGCACGGCCCCCCGGAGTTAGCCTTAGCTCTCGGTCTGAGACGTCTGGGCATACAACTGGCGCAGCCAAGCTCTTTTAAGACGCGACTTATTTTAGCTTTTTACACCTTACCGCTTTTTTAATGCGCCCTTTTACAGGCGTTTTTTACAGTGGAATTGTAGAGGAATAAGGGCGAATCCCCTCGATCTCCAGGCTGTCGACAGCAGGGTCTCTCATCCAGCCGTACTGCTGCAAGAGGCAAAGCTAGCGTCTGACCATTGCTGCTCTTTGAAAGGATATGCAATGTTTCGCAGTGGCGCGTTGACGAAGAGCACTGCTCATGGTGGTGTACTTGCAGTTCATCATAGCGTACCAGCGAGGAGGTTAAACTTGCGGTCCACGCTTCAGTCTGTGGCCGTGCGGCTTTATTTCAATCACCGTCATATCACCGTTGGTTTGCTTTACCTTACACCAGGCATCGCCTTTCCGTTGGTGCACCTTAGATGCCTACTGGCTGAACTGCCTCCACCACTTCTTCTTGTAGGCGATTTTAATGCGCATCACACCGCATGGGGGTGTGACGTCACCAATGCTCGAGGGAGGCTGTGTGAGGATTTTATCCACGGTGCTTCACTATGTATTTTCAACGCAGGAACCCGTACACATTTTGCCGTCCGGTCAGACGTCAGCGCAAGATCTAAGCCTCTCCGGTCCCCAGCTCGTCCAACGCCTCGAGTGGAGTGGCCGAGATGACCCCATGGGGCAGTGGCCACTTCCCAGTGTGGGTCCGGTTTAAGAGAAGTGGAGCGTTGAGTGTTAGACCATGACGCTGGAATTTTAAGAAAGCGGACTGGTGCGAATTTCAGACTCTGCTGGAAGAATCGTTAGTAACTGAGCCTGAGAGGACGCCACCCTCTATTGAGAATTTTGCTCACAGACTTTTAGAATGTGCCAACAGTTGTATCCCACGCACGTCTGGCGCTCCCCGACGCACTCCTGTTCCGTGGTGGACGGAGGAGTGTCGGGCGCTATCCGGGCGCGTAAACGTGCGTTTCGGGCTTTTGACGCCAGGAGCAGTGTAGAAAACCTGATAGCCTTTAAGAAAGCGAGAGCTTTTGCTCGGCGCACTGTAAGCGGGGCGAAGCGTGCTTCCTGGCGCGCGTACGCGAGCACTCTAAACCGGTTTGCGCCGACATCGCAGATTTGGGCCCGGATCAAGCGTATTTCGGGTCAGTTTTCACCCGTAGCTTTACCGGTGCTGTGTGTTAACGGCCAGGCTGTGACGCGCCCGTTGGATGTTGCGAATGAGGTTGCCCGGGCCCTAGCCCAACGCAGCGTATGTGGTAACACAAACCCACAGTTTGTGCGGCATAGAACGCGACGTTAGCAATCTGCAGTGGACTTTCGACAAGTGAATTGCATTCATATAATGACCCTTTCACGCTGGTGGAGTTGGAATCGGCGATCGCCAGGCTTCGCAGCGTGTCAGAAAGCCCGGACACTATGAACAACGATATGCTTCTGCATCAAGCATCTGCCGCGTCGCGTGCTTCGCGTTTTATTAGCGATCTTTAATTCGCTATAGACCAGAGGTGCATTCCCTACTTCTTGGCGAGAAGCTGCCGTCGTGCCTTTCGTGAAGCCGGGCAAAAGCTTCACGTCCAATCGACTTTGTCGCGGTAATTGTATAATATTTTGAGATATGCAACAAGCAATGACATGAACTTCCATGTGGTGACAAGGGCACAGTCACCTCTATACGCGATGCAAATTGGGCCCAGATACGGCGTTCGTGTGCGGACTTAGTGAACTTATACCTGCCATCGGCTTAACGTTGGCATCGCACCCTTAAAATAACCATCGAACTGATGAAGGGATCATGGCTTGCAAATATATATATATATATATATATATATATATATATATATATATATATATATATATACCTACAGTGACTAACCTGCGGTGGAAGTAACACGTGTGATAGTGTGCCGCGGTGCTGACATGCTGTGACCGTAGGACATGTGACAGCGTGCCGCGGTGCTTATCTGCGGTTACCGTAACACGTGTGACAGCGCGCCGCGGTGCTGACCTGCTGTGACCGTAGGACATGTGACAGCGTGCCGCGGTGCTTATCTGCGGTGACCGTACCACGTGTGACAGCGCGCCGCGGTGCTGACCTGCTGTGACCGTAGGACATGTGACAGCGTGCCGCGGTGCTGACCCTGCCATGATGCGGTCGCAGGCGCTGAAGCCCAACGAGGTGGTCAGCGCCGCCAGTCCCAGCATATCGTTCTCGATGTTCCACCCCATCACGGTGAAGCTGCTGCTGACGGATCCAACCAACCACTACATCTTCACGCCGGCCTGTCACGTGTTCACACAGGTCCGTCAACTCACTGTCAGCTGGGCAGGAGCCACCGGCCGGGCTCACTGTCAGCTGGGCAGGGGGCCATCGGCCGGGCTCACTGTCAGCTGGGCAGGGGGCCACCGGCCGGGCTCGCTGGCAGCTAGGCAGGGGGCGATCGGCCGGGCTCGCTGGCAGCTGGGCAGGGAGCCACCGGCCGGGCCCCGCCACGGCTTAGCCGCCGGCGTTAGTGACGCACGGGGATGAAGTGTTTTGGTGCGCAGCTTGAGCTCTGAAGCGCGTTCTTTGAGCGTGCCCGTACTCTGCGCAGTTGTGAAAGGTTCTGTCCATAGACTGGTTTTGTATGTATTCGTGTTCTGAATTTATCTAGTTGCTGCTCTGTACGGTGCTTTCGCTGCTGGTGATGGCGAGCGCTCACGGTGACGCTGCCGAAAGTACTTAGAATCGAGTACTGTACAGTAATTCGCTGTCGCTACAGCTGTTAGAACTGCTGTTCACGAGCCGTTTATGCACTGCTGTTCAAACTTATGATATTCAAGTGCTTTCGAAATAAACCGCAATTTGGTTGTGCTACTAATGTGCGTGTGCTTTTTGCTTGTAAAGGTGAGCTGTGCTTTTTGCTTGTAAAGGTGAGCTTAAAGATAAGCCAACTTCTTGTCATTTATATCTGCCAATGGCATTGTTAACGTCGCTCGTCACTACCATTTTTGTAAGTGCAAGATTGACTACGTGTCCTCCACTATGTTCCATCATTTTTCACTTATGGTCTTCACAAATCCTGTTTACTCACTCACTCTGATTTTACTCCCGTAGAACACGTCCCGCGCACTTATCGTGATATTCTGCTGGCTTGGTGCTTTCCACCATTGGATTGTCACAGTTACGATCTCTCCTTTCTTGTGGCCATCGGACACTGTTCACCTGACCTGGCCTGGTGCTGTTGGCAGGTGACACCTTCCCTCCCGCCCCTGCGTCGGTTCACGTGACCAAACCTGGTGGTCCAGCGGGCGCGATCTCTGCCCCCCCCCCGCCCCCGTCCTCCATCTGCGGTAGCATGACCTAACGTGGTGACCCGGTGTCTGTCGCCTGTCTCCAGCCTTGACTTGCCTGACCCGACGCGGTGCCACCGACAGGTGACTCGCTTCACCGAGGTATGTTCGTGGGTGACGCCCAACATGATCAGCGTGCTGCGGTTAGTGGTGGTGCTGCCGGCGATGCGCCTCCTCCTCTCCGAGTCAGCCGCGCTCCGGCAGGCGGGCATCCTCGTCGTGCTCCTTGGCGAGTGGATGGACGCGCTGGACGGCTTCGTGGCGCGTCTGCGCTCCTCCAGCCAGGCGGTGACCTCGGAAGTCGGTACGCTCGGCTACTACATGGACGGCGTGTGCGACGGCATCAGCTGCGCCATGCTGATGCTGACGTGCCTGGCGTACTTGCGCCGCCACCCTCCGCGCCAGAGTGACCTCTCCCTTCAGCTGCCCGTCATCTGCTCCAAGGTACGGACAGCTCGCGGCTCGCGCCAGGGCGCCGCGGCCGATGGCTGGCCGGCGTCCGCTGCGAGGTGCCCACAGTTCGCGGACTATTAGTAGCCGATTTTTGTTGTGATCTGTCGGAATGAATTCCTTCCTTGTCTTTTAATGGAGAGGTCTGTACATGGCTCTGGCTTGCCTGTGCTCCTTATATGTAAGCGCACATGGTGTACAGTATCCTGTGACATCCATGGGGTGTTAACTGCTTATACTTAACTGGTGGCATCAGTGCATACGTTTATGACCCGAAAATTCCAACTCCTGCACATAGTTTACGTATGTATCTGCTCACCTGTATGCGTGAACTGATGGCATTGTATCGTATTTTAGCCTTCCCATTGGCGAACTCACAGTTCAATGCAAGATGTGTGCTGGCTCCGACCAGTTCGGTCGCTTATAGGTACCTGCCTGGCGGCTTATCCTGTTGAGCATCTGCCACCACCCCACCCAGCCCTTCCCCCTGTCCTCGTTACAAAGTCCGGTTCCAGGGATGGCATTTTTGGCCCGCCTTTGTTGTTTCGTTCCTGTTCGCTATGCCTATGCGACACCGTCCCGCGATTGCCTGGCTGAGATCGAGTACTTGGTGTGTCATGGCATTGGATTCGGCCTCCTGAGCAAGGGAGAGTAGTTCACTTGACCCGTCGCTCAATACCGAAGACTATATGTTGGTGCTTTGCGTTCATCTGATAACTAGGCTGATAGTGTCAGCCTGCCTCAGGGCGGTCATGTAGCGTTGCATGCCACATACAAGATCCCTGCGTGATCCTGTCTGGCCAAAATATCGTGAGGAAACAATATGTTGCTTTGAAATGGCATTGTGCGGTAGGTCCATTGTAAGAGCACCAGGCTAGGTGCGGCATGTACCCTAAACGGAATACCCCCAAGTAAACCATCCCAAAGATGTCCTTTGAACGCGCCGCTCTACCCGACCCCTCACAGCTCGCTGCCCCGCTCTGCCCCTCACAGCTCGCTGCCCCGCTCAGCCCCTAACAGCTCGCTGCCCCGCTCGGCCCCTCACAGCTCGCTGCCCCGCTCCGCCCCTCACAGCTCGCTGCCCCGCTCTGCCCCTCACAGCTCGCTGCTCCGCTCCGCCCCTCACAGCTCGCTGCCCCGCTCCGCCCCTCACAGCTCGCTGCTCCGCTCCGCCCCTCACAGCTCGCTGCCCCGCTCTGCCCCTCACAGCTCGCTGCCCCGCTCTGCCCCTCACAGCTCGCTGCCCCGCTCCGCCCCTCACAGCTCGCTGCTCCGCTCCGCCCCTCACAGCTCGCTGCCCCGCTCCGCCCCTCACAGCTCGCTGCTCCCCTCCGCCCCTCACAGCTCGCTGCCCCGCTCCACCCCTCACAGCTCGCTGCTCCGCTCCGCCCCTCACAGCTCGCTGCTCCCCTCCGCCCCCTCACAGCTCGCTGCCCCGCTCCACCCCTCACAGCTCGCTGCTCCGCTCCGCCCCTCACAGCTCGCTGCTCCGCTCCGCCCCTCACAGCTCGCTGCTCCGCTCTGCCCCTCACAGCTCGCTGCTCCGCTCTGCCCCTCACAGCTCGCTGCTCCGCTCTGCCCTTCACAGCTCGCTGTTCCGCTCTGCCCCTCACAGCTCGCTGCTCCGCTCGCCCCTCACAGCTCGCTGTTCCGCTCTGCCCCTCACAGCTCGCTGCTCCGCTCTGCCCCTCACAGCTCGCTGCTCCGCTCTGCCCTTCACAGCTCGCTGCTCCGCTCTGCCCCCTCACAGCTCGCTGCTCCGCTCTGCCCCTCACAGCTCGCTGCCCCGCTCTGCCCCTCACAGCTTGCTGCCCCGCTCTGTCCTTCACAGCTCGCTGCCCCGCTCTGCCCTTCACAGCTCGCTGCTCCGCTCTGCCCCTCACAGCTCGCTGCTCCGCTCTGCCCTTCACAGCTGCTGCCCCGCTCTGCCCCTCACAGCTCGCTGCCCCGCCCTGCCCCTCACAGCTCGCTGCCCCCGCTCTGCCCCTCACAGCTTGCTGCCCCGCTCTCCGTGCAGGTGGAGCCGCGCCCATCGGAGTCCAAAGAGGCTCTTTTGGGCGGCGGCGGCGGCGGCGGCGGCTCCTCGACTGGGCCCCGGCTGCCGGTACCGCCCCGCCTTCTGCTGATCAACATACTGCTCTTCTCCGGCCAGCTGCTGTTGACGTCTGTCGGCTGGAACCACGCCGTCACCGGCTACCAGCGCGAGCTGCAGAACGCCGACGGCTCGCACACGGTGAGTGCCGCTGCCGCCGCCGCAGGCCGGTAGGACGCGGTGCGGCGATGACGGCGGGCCGCGGGAGCCCTGACTGAAACGGCCGCCGGTAGCCCGACCTGTGCGAGGCTAAGCCGAGCAGCCGACCCGCAAGGCTGCGGTCCACGGCGCCGGCGGCCGGCGCCGAGTCACCGTTGGTGGTGTTTGGGCTGGCCTGGTGGTGTTTGTCCGGCGATAGGGCTCTTGGTCCGCATCCCGTCCTGTGAAAACCTGTACCATTGTCAGTGTCCGCCGCGCTTCGAGGGCTTGCGCCCGGTGTCTGTGTATGTAGGCTGATGCTGTCACGAAGCTGGTTCCACTTGTGTGCATTGGGAGGGGGGGGGGGGGGGGCAGCTGTCAAGGTTTTAGTGGATAGGATTACGTGGCAAGAGGACAGCCTTACCCATTCCTTTAATAATGCAACTCCATTTAACTTGTTCATTCAGGGTTTTTGCGTGCACTGTTCAGGATAGCATGCTCTAATGGTGAGCCTGGTAGTTTAGTGATACTTGATACATGTCCTAGACTCAACATATTTGGGTGTAAAACAACACCCTGTGAGGAATGATTTATCGTTCCTTTTCACCCATTTCTGTGAATTTGTCACTCCCTCCTCATATTGTCCACCACATACACTGACCCTGTATTCTCCTTCCACAGATGTTCCTTTGCTTCTATCCAAGTCCAAAGTCATTTCAAGCCACATAGGATAAACCACCTGGACTCCTATGGGCGTGCCCTGCCTCACCCACACCTGACGTGTGCGTCAATCATCATTTTGCGCCAATCATCGAATCAGTATTCGAACCGGGACTTCCACAACCTGCCTGCGTATGGCCCCATGGTACACCTGAACGATAGAAGCCAACCATAGGGGAATGTTTTGGGATAGTTGTTAATGATCAATGTCAACAGTTGACATGTATCTAGCCGGACAAGGGATCCAGAGTTGGCTCAGGCTACGCCGCATATACAAGGTACGCTCAGAGCACAACATCGACGCCCAGCCACGATGCAGGGCTCGTTGTGGTGATGCAAAGAGAAGCAAGACTTTGTACCCAAACTTACGATGAACAGAAGCGTCTGACAAGATGCATATGAGCTGCGTGCCATGTGGCCTAGTCCCAGATGGCCATGCGGCCTAGTCCCAGATGTTGCGCTTTTGTGTGCACTGCCTTGGAGGCCGAGAGTCCCAGCCGCGCGGGATCATCAGAGTTGGCTTGTGTATAAAAGCAATCACATAGCACGCGGTGGTCCATCTGTGTGCCAAATGTAAGGTGTTTTTGCATCCCGATTTTTTGCAGCCCGCAAGCACTACACCAAGCCTGGTGTATAATTTTACTCCTTACCATTTTTTCCAAAGAGTATTGACTACTAAGTTGCGCTTCTCCTAAAATATAGGAGTGAAAATTCAACGAATGCCTTCTAAAATAGATTAATAAATATATATATCGCTTGTAATGGTTTACTCGTTTTGTTTTCCCCTTGTTTAATTTAGAAGTGATACAGTTTACTTCAAAATTACCTCCGCTGACAGGCATGGTCCGGTTTTCACCTGCTATAAGTCAGCGGCCCAATTGGCAACAGGTATGCTATTTTTGACCAGCCTACGCCACGCCGTTTAGAAGTTATTTGGAAAACTTCGGGGCGAGGGAGCAAACTGGCCCCACACGAGCACGTGGTACGTCACGTGTCATGTGCTGTGCAAAGCTCAGCTCCTGACGCGGTTTCTGCATGCGTGGATGCACTGCGCGAGAAAAGAGTACGAACGTAAGAGTTTGTAGTAGGCTTAATCGTTGCACTGCCAGTGTCGTACTTACGCCACGCGTCTGGGAAACCAGAGGTTTCGAACCGGGCTCTATTCCCCGTAGTGCACGCCCTTCCCGCCAGAGTGAGAGGCAGGCGGCCCCATATCGCCTCAGCAGCTGAGTACGTCCTGAAGCCCCAATGTCATCATCAACAAGTAGACATGATCAGTGTTGATGCAGTACGTTTTTCATCCTTGTCTTGAACACTTTGTTTTCATACGGGGTTTCTGCAAAAAAAGGACGGATTTTCTCGTAGAATAGTGATCTCCATAGCAAGACTACAACACGTCCTGCAAACTTTTCTGGAAATTATGTCAATGCTATTTTGTCTCAAGTCTAAACCGTTCTCGGGAGACCACGTTCCGTGCGCAGTAGACGAGAAAGTGAAGATGCTGAGATTGTACTTGGGAGCAAATAAGTCGTCACGACCCGAAGGAAAACCAGCATTGTAAAACACCCACAAAGAAGCTTGAGCAGCTTAAAACACGAAAGGCGTCATCATGGCACGTTATGCATATGCGGCATTTGCGGATGTGACCGCAAAAGCCAGTCTACCAATCCGACTTTTAAAGTCAGCCCAAGGACACGAGCCAAAAGAACCCTGACCTAAGTGGCAAAAACAAGGAAGGTCTTGCAGCCGAGTCCACCAATCTGTCGATTGGCCGGGGCTGGAACTTGCTGCAGCGAGACCATCGTGTCGTGGTCGGGAGACACAAGTGTGGATGTATACGAGCCAGAGGGACGAAGTTATGGGGTTGGCGAGCATTACAGTAAGTATTTCTGTGTGAAAAAAATACAGATGCTGGGACAACGTTTGTTAAGGATGAATGAATCTTAACATGTCGCGATACTGGCCGTTGGGCGGGTGGCACAACCTACTTTCCCGGTCGTCAATTTTTCCGACTGTTTTTTTATTGTATTTCCCTTGGACGATAAGTCATAGTTTCATCGGCTGAAAACGCAACTATGCCGATCGACCCTTTCACTGAGGGATATGAATTTTGAAGAAAAAAGTACTCCATTCTTTCATATTGTGTGTTTGGGCATGTAATAGAGCATAGGTGTGGGAACAGGGTGGGGGAGAGGGGGGTGATTCCTTGGTTGCCATGGCGTCCCTTCTTTCCGAGAATGGGGAGCATTAATCCTATGGTGACATATGGAAAGATTCGACGTCAAAATCGATACTGGCGCCGTGACTTTTGAGATGCTCCTCTGCCTGTGCATCGGAGTCGATTTGCGGTTAGGTCGCTGACAGGGCACAGTTCTTGCAAAATGGGTGTTGTAAGGGGGATCTGGGAGGTGTAATCAGGAGCGGATCCAGGATATCGTCAAGACGGAAACCCGTCTTACTTTACACAGCCCAATAAAGCACAGGCGTGCTACGCATGCATACACGTAGAGCTCGCCCATTTTTTGCAGATTAGTTTAAATGCTGTGGTTTTGAGGTTAAGTGTTTCGGAACAACAGGCAAAATAAACTTGACTGGGCTGCTAACAGCATCAAAACCAAGCATGGACTTGGTTCCTAGGCCATGTATTTACCGCTAGCCGGCTGGGCGATGTAATCAGCTGATGGCTGATGACTAATGCAGAAGTTTTCCTTTGTTATTGAGGAGTGCATCGTATCATAATGTTCAAAATATGTTAAGAACATGATGCACTAGTCTAGTAAGTGCCACATACTCAATGGCCAATGGAAATACACATACGACGTCGGCGGCATGTAGAATTACGTTCGGCAATCGCGCGTGAAAATTCTTCGCGCATATTCGACCGTCGCTATAAGACGAAGGCGCCAAGGCTAAAGGACGGAACATGAGCGATCATGGGTGCCGCAGGAGGCCGACAAAGTGGCTCTCGTCAACAATCATAGGGCCTTCAGAGCGGGCAAAAAGAACGTAAGACCAACGTGGTGGCCCCTAAACGATCGGTAGTGCCCCGGCGGACTGACGTATAAGGTCTCGGCCACAGCACAGGGCCCTTCGAGCAAGGGGAATTACCCGAGGGGATGAATTCATACCCATGTGCGATCAAGAGTTCACGGGCACGTTAACAACACGAGCCTCGATAGGAGTGAGGAGTCCTCGGCAAGTAAGGCCAAGGGAGAGAGCCCTCGATCAAAGTAGAGCGCCCCTGAGCATCGAGTGTCTCCGTGCATTATCTTTTAAGAGCCCTAGCAACAACACAAGGCCCTCCAAGTAAATGGAAATAGTCCAAGATGTATATTAAGGGCCCTGAGCAACTGAGTGCACCCTGACATATGGGACCCCGGAAAAAGTGTAGAGCCTTTTGGGGGACTGCTAAGAACCCGTGGAGGAAAACCTGATCGATCAACAGTGCTCGGGCATGGAGGTAGATAGCGTCCCAACAGCGCATTAGGCCCGACGGGAACACGTAGAGATCAAGAATAACGTGGAAAGCTTCTTGGCGATCGGATTGACCTGGCAAGTGGACATATAGGGCAAGGTAACCAACAGCGTAATGCCTCTAGACAGCGAAATGAGCCCCAAAATTTCCCCAAGCAACACTTTCTCAGTCAGAGAAGAATGAACTTCGTTTACTTATGAACTCTTTGCTTTTGCAAGCAATGGTTCTTGGTCGTCTGAAGCCCCAGAGGCATCCAATTTTGTAGTGTTCTTTGTTGTAAGAAGACTGCGTCCGTCCGGCCGGTTATGGCCCCTTCGGAGCCTTTAGGTACCCTCGGCATGGTCCAGGGGGGATGGTCCCCTGCCTCCACTTCCCCCGCTCAGCATCCGCCACCGGCCCGAGCAACTGAATAGATGGACCTGCCAAGGACATCAGGCCCTCCATTCAAATAATAAATACTCACGACACAATTTATAGAGCTCTGAGCGATCGGGTGCGCCCGAGCAGGTTAACGTATACGACCCCCGTCAAGAGCGTGGCGCCTTCCATTTAAATAGAAGGTACCCGAAACCCAATGTAGAGGGCCCCCGAATAATCGAGTGTGCCCAAGTAGGTTGACAGATAGGGCCCCTGAAAAAGCGGAGGGCCCTCCATTTGAGAAGGGAGTACGCGAAATTAGATGTAGAGGTTCCCCACGATCAAATAGGCCCAATCATCTTATCAGAAGGGGCCCCGACAGGAACGAAATGTCCTCCATTCAAATAAGAAGTACCCAAAACCCGGTGTGGAGGGCCCCCGAAAGGTATACCAAAGGTATACCTTTCGGGGGGCCCCGAAAGGTATAGGAGGGCCCCCGAAAGGTATACAAAAGGAAAGGTGTACCCTAACAGGTTATCAGATGACCCGGATGGGAGCAGAGGGCCCTGAATTCAAACACCAAGAAGCAATGTACAGCCCCCCCCCCCCCGAGCAATCCAGTGGGGCCGAGGAGGCGAACAGAGGAGACCCCCGACAAGTGCGTAGAACCGCATTCAAATAGCACGTAACCGAGGTTCAATATAGGGGGCCCCGGGCGATCGAATATGCCTGAGCATGTTATTAGATAGGCCCCCGACGAGAGCATAGCCCCCCCCCCCCCCCCTCCCATTCAGTGCGAATGAAGAAGGCTGTTAGATACGGTTTCGCGTGATCAGATTGGCTTCCTATGAATTTACCATGTTCCTGTCCTAGGCTAGGTTAACACGAGGTGTGCACCTCCTAGAAATAGTGCGTTTCGTTTGTGACTTAACCTCCACATAATCCTTGTGGCTATGGAACTGTGTTTTGTGCTTTTTGTTCCCGTTGATGTACTTCGTAAAGTGGTGTTTGCTGTCAATGTAAGATAAGTGTATTACGCTTAGTCATCCGCTTGCATCTCAGGCTTGTGGCAATACAGCTGCATCTGTCTCAAAGGCCCGGACAGTCTAATTGTGAGTAAGTCAGCGTGTGCGTAATTGCCACCGTGATACAAATTTGTATATCTCTAATTGGGAGGGTCAGGCATGCGACGTGTCACGCGGCACTAACACGCCCGTCCTGGTCTGAGAGACACGCACGGCATGCGCCGACGCTTCATGCGGTCTGTTGGGACGCCCCATTCATAGAGTTCAGGCCTGTTTCACAGTGTTATTCATATTGATATGTTTTTCAGGCGTATGCTCGAGTAATGACCGTGCCTCCCCGATCCACATGGAGACGGCAGTAAATGACTCCAGTTGTATAAGCTGTCGCGTGTCGTCCGAGCCAGAGGCCTCGTGCGCTGGCGCCTGAGGCCCTGGCCAGCTGTGTGTGCGGGCCAGAGGCCTCGTGCGCTGGCGCCTGAGGCCCTGGCCAGCTGTGTGTGCGGGCCTGTACTCGGGTGAGCCCTCTGTTGTGCGGGCCTCTGACGCTGCCTCTGCCACCACACCAGGCCCGGCAGCTGACTGTGTTGAAGGCGTCTACCACCTGGATTCTAATGTGGTTCTGGCGGGTGGCCTGCTTCCACTCTATGCTGCACTGTTTCATAATCGCCGTCTTGTTCAACAAGATGTGGGTGAGTATGCCGGGCTGTGCCTCGCCGCTGACGGGCTAGTGCGGCTATTCTCTAGGAACGGTAGTCGCAGTGGTATAGGCCCACATGTCAATGTGTATGTTAAAACGTTTGGGTGGGCGGTCATGACTCTGGAGAGTTTCTCGTCATCGGATGTTTATTTGTCATGCGTGCATTATGAGATTGCATGTATGTTATTGTGGTATGTGGAATACACACCAAAATTTTAAATAACCGCTCATTTTCTTTTGTCTCTTTTAGGAATTTATCATTGCAGTGCGTTACATCGGTTATGTCGCGCTGCTGGCCCTGATCATCCTCAACGAAGTCCACCTACAGACCATCGTGCTATACTTCTAGTGACGTCGGCGGCCGCTGGGCGGCCTCGGCAGCTCCTAGTCGCCTGTCATGTCACGGCTGCTCTTGCGCCCGACACGCGCCGGTCCAGGGCTGTGCTGCCGTCCGGCTGGGGCGCAGCGGCCGGCTGGGAAGGGTTACATTGATGCTCCGAGCCGCTCGTTCCCCGCCATCCGGCGAACGGCGACCGGTAGCGGCCCGCGCCTGCCTCAACCTCGCCTGGACGGCTGATACACCGCGCCTGGCGCCGTCTGGATATCAGCGGTAGTCAAGGTCCGCCTCATGGCCGCATTCAGCCGTGTTTCGGTAGATGTCGTTCGAGCTTGTTTGCTCGAGTTGTTATCGAGGTGCAGGGTTTGAGGTGAGGGAACTGTTGAAATTTTGGGCTCCTGTTGATATGCAGGACTGCATCCAGTGCCAGATCTGACCGAGATTGTCGCGGTGCCGGAGGTGACTGCAGCCATGCGCGACTTGCGCTTGGACATGATGGCCCTTGTTTCAGTTTTGAAAAAACAATCTGGTTAATGTGCCAGCATTAATCTAAGGTGCAGATATGTTCCCGGCATTCCGTCTTTGTAATTAAGCCGACAATCGAAACGCTTATCTGTCGTCTGTTTTTGTCTGATGCCCTGACGAACAAACTGAGATCGGCGTTAATAAGCGGCTTATGCACCAGGTGACTAATCCACCAAATGCGTGTATCTCGTCTATCGTGGTTCAAAATATCACAGATGTGCGTCCATCGAGACCCCAGCACGCCCGCGAGCTGGAAAGTTGATACCATGTAGCATCTGGTGCCGGAATGCGTTTATGCACGAGGGAAGCACTCCGCTATTTGTGGGTGCTGTACTACTGGAGTGTGCATGGCGTGCTGCTAGTGTGATATCTCCATCTATTGGAGGTTTGCTGTGATTTTATGCACATCTATGTTTCCTCAGTTCGTGTTGCTTTTGGCGGTGTTTTATTGGGGATGGAGCAATCACTGTTGTGATTTAATTTGTCTTCGGTTCGTAACGCAAGCTGCATCATGGAGAGCAAGCCAGAGTAGTCAACTGCATCATTCGTGCATGAGTGGGTGTAGGTTAGGCAGAGTTTGCAGGATTCACTCCTATTAAGATTGACTACGTTGGTGAGCGATGGTCGGTCGCGAGTTACTGGCGCGTGGTTGTGTAGTGAGAATACCCTATTTGTTCTCTCACGACTTGCCTTGTGTGCAATGGCCTATGTTACTACCGTAGCGGTCCAACGGTCAGTGACAGCGCACGTGCCGTTTCGCCATCGTTATGCATTGCCGCAAAATCGGGGCTTATGACTGACGTCTTATTTCTGTTTGTTAGAATCGTGGCGTCCATTTGTTGCGTTTTAGGCAGATGGAACCGTAGTGGTGCGCGGCCATTCCAGTCCGTTTGTATTATGTATGTCACTAAAGTGAAAGACAGCCATAGATGGGGATGTTTGGAATTCATAGCGTAGACAACTGCCTAACTGCGATCAGCACAAAAAAACACGCGCCCGCAGACTGTACCGCCTTGCAAATGCATTCGCGTGGTTTTTCGCATCATGTCCGCGATGCGACTGGGACACAGTGGCCTGCGCGCTGCCCCACGTCGTGCGGTGCGCGGCCGGACAGCAGGGACGGCGCCCGACGGCTCGCCAGTGTGGCGGTCGTGCCCCGGCCGAGTGTGCTGAACACTGCACGCCGTCGCCTTGAGTCGGAGTCTTCATTGGTCCGGCCTGTAACGTTTGGTAATTGAGAATACAACTGTTAGCGCATGAACACATCGTTTTGCAACCTCAGCAGCGACGGCGATGGGCCTGAGTCGGAGAGCTCGCGTCCATGTCCCAGTCCTGAGGTCCAGCGTCGAAGTGAATCTGTGTCTTGCGTTCATCATTGCTGTATGAATGGAGTCGGGAGACATCGGTTCTGCTTCAGATGAGCCCGAGTCTGAGTTCAAGGACCTTGATTCCGAGTCTGATTCAACTTAATTCGCGGCATGCGTCCGAACTGGTCAGTTCACACGGGCTTTAGTTTCAGAGCCACGGGTGTGGATCCCACCACCACAGTTATCAGCCAGCAGTATGGGCATGGCATCTTGCGCCGCAATGCAAACAACGTGAAGTGAGAGAGCGACCGCCCTGCGATCGGTCCAGCAGGACTACACAACAAAATTCGACGAGAGGTGAGAGAGCGACCGCCCTGCGATCGGTCCAGCAGGACTACACAACAAAATTCGACGAGAGGTGAGAGAGCGACCGCCCTGCGATCGGTCCCGCAGGACTACACAACAAAATTCGACGAGAGGTCAGAGAGCGACCGCCCTGCGATCGGTCCGGCAGGTCTACGCAACATTTGACAAGACATTAAACAAGGTATCGAGATTGGAGGAAAGGCTGAGCCACCAGGAACGCGAACTAGAAAACCCCAGGAAATTCACGTAGCAGCTAGGACATCTCGTGTCGGCGGAGCAGAGTCACGACTATCTGAGAACGGGAGCCGGGCCAAGCTGAGCAGGGAAGGAGGAACAAACAAAGACCAGGACGAAAGGGCGAAGAAGCGAAGTGGTCGACGAGGTCGTCCCGGGTCTGCAGAACGCGAGGGACGATGCGGGAGGCGAAGGAGGTGAAGAGGTGGGTGTAGCGCGGTGCCTACGTAGCGCGGTGTCTGCAGATTTAGTTCGAACGACGACGCGAGAGGACTCGACAGAGGAGCGTGTGCGCCGGCGCGATGCGTCTCCCGCGCGCGTGGTGACGATTGCCCGCGGTGAACATAGTGGTGGCGTGCGATTGCCCGCGATGTACATAGCGACGGTGCGCGATTGTCTGCGGTGTATGGTGTTCGGACCCATGAGAGTCTGCGGTGTGCATAGGGAGGCTTTCCCGATGGAGGTGAGCGGAAAATGGGACCTAGAATAAGGTTCCCTGCCTGTTCTGCGAGACCAGGGAAGGTTACTCGCGGAGCGTCGTCGGGACAGTGTTCGGAAGGAGACGCGGACGCCATCTGTCAGCCGACATAGGCAATGGCGACAGAGGGCAGCACCCGGTGGTGCGCGATGGCGGTGCGGCACCCGCGACCTGCCGGCAGAGGGCAGTATTTTGCGATGTGGATGGACGGAGCGGTCCAGTGCTCGCGGCCCGCCGGCAAGTGAGCGGCCCGGCGTGGCTACGACAAGGACGAGGAGCCAGACGACCGTAGTCCTGTTTTTACGCAGATAGACGTTTGTGGGTAGCGCGGCTCAAGACACAGTTTCGCTCTTTCGGAGACGGCTGACTCGTTTTATTGTTTCCCACTTGACCCCAGGCGTGATTGCATAAAGAGGCATTGGTCATGACGTGACCCAGGACCCGTGGGGGCCGCCCGGGATGCTCGATTGTGCATGGCGGTAGCGGAGTCTATCCGTGGGTCTTCGCTCTTGGGAATGAGGACAGGAGTCAGTCTACTCTCTTCCGACGTGGTGTACGCCGGGCCTTATGAGCGATTGGTGACGGGACGTTCGGGACGGATAGGGATCCCGCCATCAACGCTCATAGGGGAGGCGACGAGGAATCAGGTTGCCGGACAGGCGGTCAGCCGAGTCTCCAGAGCGCGCTAGCCGAGGAGACCGTAAGGCGTGGACGCAGGTCGCGCCGGGCGCTCGTCGTCTGCCGAGGGGCTCCACCGTCCCATAGAGCGCGCTGTCTACCCCCAGACCTCTGAAGGGCGCGCCGTGGGGCGGTGCCTTGCAAAAGCCTGCTCCGGTGGGCGGGAGGTGACGGCGCAGAGAAGTGCCGGGAGCGACGCCTCCGTGCTGGACGAGGAGCTGCCTAAGGCGCATGCGCGGCAGGGGGGAAGCTGCGAGCGGTGGGTGTGGCCGTGCGAATGGTGGACCGCCCCACCGTGGATGGAACGCGAGGAACGTCGTCCAAACAGGGAGCCATCACCCTGGAAGTCAGGCGAGGGAACGAGTCGCCGTTCAGCTTCGGACACCCGGTGTCGGCCCCAGCAGCTGCGTCGGTGCCAAGCTGGCAGATGAACGTGATACAATTTCAACAGGGCTTAAACGTGGCTTCATGGCAATATCGAAATGTGATAAATTAATAACGGGGACCCACGCCGACGAGCCAACTGTAATGCCAAGACGCAGGAAATAAGGGGGGGGGGGAGGGGTCCCACCCGTGTGCGAGCTAAGGATGAGTGGGATGATTTGGGCGCCAGCGGATGTGAATGCTTGGAGTGAGCGCAGTGGGGCGCCGAGTGCATGGAGTCTGCGTGGATTAGTTAAGGCCGGGGGGGGGGGGGTCCCAGGGGCATTACCCGGCGGGCTCTTGCCAATATAATTCGCCAGTGCGTGGGACCCTCGCCAGTTGGGCGTACCAGTATACATGCGGTTCCGTTTTGCTCCATTTAAACATTATCGCAAGCTAAAGGGTGGAGGTGGGGTACCGTGGTTAAGGGCACACAGCCATGGGCGGGTAGACAACCGTTCATGGTGCCTGACCGGACCCACCATCCCGCCAATGTCCCGGTCACCCGCTTCATCTTAGCTCTGTGGCTCACATGAGTGTGCGTTGATGTCGGGCGTACCGGAGCCACAACGTGCCAAGTCGTGCGCTAACATCCTCTGGCTCCTATGCTGACCACTGGGCTACTCATACAAATTCGCTCTTGTGGGTAGACGTGACAGCGGCAGCCGGCGGCGCACGACATCCAGCGGCGGCCAGGCAGTCGCGCACGACGCACCACCGCAGAAAATCCCCCACAAAGCAAACTCATCCAGAGGTCGAACTTTAACGTTGAGGACACAGTAACTCCCGAGAGTGAAGGAAAACTGCTTTTGTGATCAACTATCCGATTGGTGTAGGGCCGGTGTGCCTGCATTCTTCGCAAGCAACAGATATCATGGCATTAGTTGGATGATAGTGTGTAAATGAAACGCTTCGTTTGTGTGCAGGATGTTGCAAGTTGCTGGTAACATAAGAGGCTTTCGGTAATACGCCGATTTCTGATTACGCTGCTGGGCATGGACGTCATTGCCATGTCTTGTCATATAGGATTGCGATGAGCTGCTGGCGACATTTTCGGTCGCAGAAATTTGGTTGGCGATACAAAACACTGTTTTACCACGTTCTGGTTAGGTTTATCCTGCGCATTCGCGCGCAAACCATGCAGACGCCGCCTTGAGGCGTTCATAAACGATCGTGTCAGATCTCGGCGACTGGGGCGAACAAAGACTGAGAGATGTAAAACAGCCGCGAGCGAAGGTTGCCGTCTTCAAAGGGTCGAGCGATGGTTAGCGCGGTTTTCCCAGAGGGTGCATCAGCTCTACTGAGCAGCGATGCTTTCTAACATGGTCAGAAAGAGCCGCCAAACTAAAAAGTGGCAAAGTCTCTTGCCAGATGTGCGTACAACAAAGAAAGACTTGTTTAGTTTGGACGTGGATAGGAAGGGAGCAGACCTGGTCCACAAGTCAGACCAGGTCAGCTGGATGTGGCCAGGCAATGACGACTGTGTCACGGTCCGGCAGAACGATGGAACCAAAGCTGGAGTGCAGAAGAGTCTTGCCTTGGGAATTTGCGTAAGTGTGTAACTTTAAAAAGAGGGACTAAAAACACGCTAATCCTGAAAAGCATTGCCTTTGGGTGGGATCTTCGTAACTCCCGAGTTGCAAGACGCGAAACATGACAGTTTGATATTGTGCGGCGTGACGATCGCGTCAAAGTTTGATGTGCGGGCCTTCTCAGCAAGCGGGTTCCAAAAATCGATGAATTTGGCGTGAGATATAAGTATTTATGATTTGACATCAGCTGAAACTCCACATACATGTTTAGCTATTACGTGCCCTTAGTCTAAGAGATAAAACAACACGCAAAAAAGGAAAGTGATAAGGGATAAAAAAAACACATGAGCGCATGCACGCATTAACACTGAGGCAACCCAACCACACAAAAAGGACCTGGCAGCACGCTTAAAACTTGTTGAATTCAGTCGTCGAACATTCAAAGGCAACTCATTAATGGGAGACGCCGTTCGGTGTGCAAAGGGCTGCTGTCCTGTCGCCGTGCGCACCGCCGGGGGTGCAGGTTATGGTCCATACGGGTAGGTTGGTCACTGGGCCGCGCGTCAGTGTATGTTTGAATCAACCAGGCAAGCCCCAGGCTCACCTCGCCAACGGGCTTTGTGCGCAGCGATAACAGTTTGTTTTCACGCATCTGGCAAGACCTGGCAAAGCTCAGGGTCTCACCGCGAGCGAGACACGTGGTCAAACTTTCGGAGCCCAATAACTACTCTGGTTGCGAAGAGTACTACGTTAAACGGTCTGGCCACGTTAACAGCAGATCCCTGGCCATAAACTGAAACGAAGTATCTCACGCGTGAGATGACTAGATACTGCACTATGGTCAGAAGCACTTGTTGATGGAGGCAATGTCTCGGGTGGCGGAGACCGATCAGGCTGCTCTTTTCAGCTCGTTTTCTCTATTAGCTCTTTTTACCTCTCTTTCCGCTAACAGAGGAGTTGAATGTGGTGATGTGGTGTTTGAGCACCGTGCTGCTTCGTTTGGTTGATAACATTCTTGCAAAGTTTACAGCCTTTTTATAATGATTTGGTAGTTGTGTCTTGACTTCAAGCATTTGCATGACTTCACTGACTTCACTGACTTCACTGACACACATGGGTACTTCACTGTTTGGGGTTGAGGTTTGGGGTTGAGACTTGGACAGAATGATCTCGACAGGAGTCCGCGGAGTGGTTCTTTCCCTGCCCCGTCTGCAATGCTCATTCCTCCCTATCTCATCACGTCAGGCCCTATCAAGCGAGGAGTTCGGGTTCATTCGGCTGAGGGCTAAAAGCGGATAACCAACGTCCTTCACGTCAATACAGGAGGCTCTCATTCTTGGTGTCTCCCAGGTTGGGTCTTTGCCCCTGAGGAGGTCTGCTCTTCGCACAGGTATTTCCTGGCTGGGATCCTATGCCGCCTTCGCCGAGTACGCCATCTTTCGTAAAAGCCTTCAACTTGTCAACGAGCACTTGTGACGACTACGCTGAATCTCCCTCACTTTCCACATCATTCTAATCTCACTTTCCACGAATTCTAGTGGGTATTTTTCCTGTTCAGCATACGCTCGAGTGGCCGGTTGGATACCCTTCGCTCGGATGGGGGTTAGTTTGACCCCTGAGATCTGAGGAACTAAGAGAGCTAGGAACGCCAAATTCACAGGGTGTATTGACATGTACGTGAACTCATTTAGGTCAAAGCTTGAGGTCCCTAGGTCATGACCTTCGGGTCGAATAAGGTAAAACAATGTCAAATTCCAGGTTGGTCTACAAAGGTCCGTAGAACATAGATAATTGCTCTAAGCAAAAGGTCGCATGCTCATTCAAGGCAAGTGACCTTGTTTGATCTTTTTAAGGTCATGGCGACGAAAATCATACAAGACTTCTTTAAGTTTTGCATTTGAATAAGCGACAAGATTACGCTGTGCAGCATGTTCCTGAAAACAAAATGTTGACCTGGGTAATTTTAGATTAGTGACCTATTCTGACCTTAAAAGTCCATGAAAGGTGTATAATCCGGTTTCTACGATCAGTAAATTCGATGGGCGCCAGAAAGTACCCAATGCAACAGACCCGAGTAATAAACAGGTTGGTTTCGACCCTGGTCTGACCTTCATGCCTGAGCCTAGGTCAACGCGTTTTGCGCATTCAATTGCTGGGTTGCCTAAGAAAGTACCTCATAGATGTATGGCTTCGTCTAACACTCCGTTGTGGGATCAGATTGACATGATTTTCTAGAAATTACCTTTCCTGAAATAGATAGATCGATAGATCACGGTTACTCTAGATTAAGATTATCTAAAACCTTTCATAGTATGAGTTTTGTTTTTTCTATCATCGAAAAGAACTCTCAGCCTACCTAGGCATAATATAGGGCATGCAATGAAGAGGAAGGACACCGTGAACAATTTCGATGTAGTTATTAATTCGTCTTAAGCTGGATGGGAGCAAAGATACCGTGGAGCCGTCATATCATGCAATCGCGCTAATCCTTATAGGCGTCATCTCTACCACGGTTTCGATTGCTGCCTGCGTGAGATTGGCGTACACCCTGCTTCCTTGAATATGGTGCCAGCTAGACGAGCGCCCTAACAACGATCCGCTGGTTTCACGGAGGAATTGTTTCAGTTGATGATGACCGTACTCATTTCCTCGAGTCATAACAGTTCTATGTTCTAAAAGTTCGTCTATTCTGGCGACACAACACACTGAGATTGAATGTCTTAACAGACTGAGCCATCGTAGTCCTTCATCAGTTATCATCAAACTCCTTGAACTCGAGGTAGAAACAAGGCCAGGTTTCGATTACACTGATCGGTGATTAGTTAACCGTCGGACGGCGGGCTGATTTCACACGCGGCGGATAGCACCTCCCTGTGCTCGGGTAATCTACCGTAGGTAGAGGTAGGCCGGGCGTCCATCGTCGATGATCCCTTCCTGTCATTTCGCCCCACGCTTAACAATCCTGTTCCCATGCTCGCTTATCCATCCTTGCTACGTAAAGAGGATTTCTTACATCTATATAGTTGCACGCATGGCTAAAAGCACGCTTGAACACGCGTTCAGTCACAACCCATTCGACTGAACAACTTAACTGCAAGCAGATGCGTGGTCACACGCTTCTCACTCACTCGCCTGCCTGGAGGCACGCTTCAGCACGCGTTCAGTCACACCCAGGGCAATACAACACCGGGTACTCCAAGTTTTGACTAGTAGGTATCGACACATATAAAGTATACCAGAATCGGGATTAACACCAGACTTAGTATGCTGTACCAAAAGTTGGCAGTGCTTTGCTAGCGGCTTCTTTGGTTTGTTTGTGTGCGATTAAGTGCAATCACGTTTCTCAGCCGCGTGCATTGTCTGAAACTTGGGCGTTTCTTGTGTTCTTAGTCCCAAGACATTTGTTCTTCACAAATATGCACTGGACAGAATGTAAAAAATTGTTCTCTGTGAGCGACGTCAGGTGGAGGCAAGTTGTTCCTCTCGCACCTTCGACAGAATCGCGCGCGCACACACTCACGACTGAACGAGGGATACTGTTTGCGAGTTACAGCCGAATCTCTCTACCTACAATCACACACAATCTCCCTTGCAATACATTCAGTGCCCCGGTCCGTTGCTGTTCGCGAGCACATGTTTAACACACCTACTGGCTAACCATGACGCCGACCACTCGTACACCGGGCCCGAGTCCGCCCTCAAAACAACAGCGTCTCTTGACGGGCCAGGGAGAAGCGCAGAGGACATCTCTTACAACGGCACGATTCGAGTTTCTGGATTGGGCGTAGAAATCATTGTTACACGATAAAATGATACGAAAGTATGTCATGTCACATTTAAAGTACCTCGAAATGCACGGCAATTAATCATAATTGATAAAAAACTGTTTTTAATTTTTTTAATTAGCATTTCAATTAAAGTTTGCATTCGGAACTATCAAAAAATCGGTATTACTAGACCGTATGATGGCGACGTCAACACCATCCCAAACACCGCTTGAACACGCGGAAAACCACGGCTCCGCGAGTCTCTCGGCTCATAGGGAGGATTTAAATTGGAGAGAATGCATATTTCTCCACCGAGAAATCCGAGCTGAATACAGAAGAAAAGGCATAAAAGGGCCATGAAACAAAACATGGAATGTTTTCTATCGATCTACAGAGCGTCGCCAACAGAATCACAAGTTGAATATCAAAGCTAAAGCAGGGCTTCTTGTTCT
>NW_023596980.1:0-7557 GCF_011947565.3 Pollicipes pollicipes
TTACTTGATAACGACTTTTAGGTTTGCTGCTTATTGTTTTACGATCAACGGATAAAGAGCACAGCGTGTTATGCCACACGAGAGCTGACACAGCTCACTTATCATGAGTTTAGATTTATTATGCTGAGCTATTGACCTGAGACATATCACAATATACTGGTTAAACAACGTTATAGTGCAAATATTAGTAGTGTATTGAAAGTACTCGAAATTTGAGGATCTGTTCGTGATCACGAGTGAAAAACGTCAACCCAGGTTCCTAAAAAGAAACAATTGGAAAGCAAAGACACGTGAACCATGAATCGCTTACGAGAGGTGGCCATACCATTAAAGAACACGTGACAATCAACAATCAACAATGGAGCATAGCTCAATAAGTTCCAACTCAGTGATATAAATTGTGACAACAGCTGAAGACAACGTGGATATTACGCTCTTAGAATCGCTAACCATTTGTAACCTTCGTCAGAGGCTGAGGACACAAACATCACTATGGGATCTGGTTTGCTTGGGCGTACCATGTTACGCACGTCTTATAGCTTCGTATGCGCTGTGACTTGCAGAGTCCCTTGTATCCTGACGCTGGGCCCGAGTCATCGAAACATTTCGGCTCAGCCGTCAGTGTTTCGGAAGGCACGTAACAGCGCGTTTGGTGTTGGGACGTGAGAACCCGCATTCCTGGAGTGTTCACGATGCTCGGAGAATGTTGGTGGTACCTCATGGTCGTCGTATTTTAAACATGATACACATTCGTGCCTTTTCGTATCATACGTCAAAATACCGGTGTCGTTCCTCTCATGGTACCGTTTTGACCACTTTCACCACGTTTTGGGCTGACTTCTACGAATGTTTCTGGTTTGTACAGACATAGCCATGCAAAGGCGTGAGTACTTTCGCGGCTTGAGGGAGGCTTGAGCCTCGCCAACATTCGGGAAAAAGGGTCTGGCTTACGGTGATACATGGAGAGAAACACCTTTCAGATGCTGCATGCTTCTTCTTCAGTATAATAGCATAAGACAGATGGATAAATGCCGCGTAAAAGTAAAGGCTACAAGCTTTTGCATTAGATGTATTGGCGAGTATGTTTCTTTAACTCGCGCCCCGGTGGTCGGCTGAATACCCTAGGCTTGAGGGGTGGGGTGTGGGGTCAATTTGACCCCTGATATCCTAGCTGTATAGAGAGCTACATATGCAAAAGTTACAGGGTGAGTTTACCTGCATAGGAATTTACTTGTGTTAAAATTTAAGGCTCCTGACTATGATATTACGTCAAGGAAAGTCACATCAAGTCGAACCCCAAGCTGTTGTCCAACGTGCGTGTATACCTCCTCATGCAGCCACCTTGATGCTAGATGGCTAGTGCAAGCAAAAATTAGCTAGTTTCTATTTAACGTGAGAAAAAAATTTGCCTTTCCAAGATCAAGGTGAGCAAAAAGCTACGAGATTGTTTCGATTTTGCTATTTCAATAAGAATTAGGAACAACCCTAGGTGGTAAATTTGCAAAACCAAACGTTGACCTTGGTCATTTTTGGTCAGTGACGTTGTCTGGCCTTTGAAGAGTGCTTGGAACATGTCTGTTGCAATCGATGTTACCAAAATATCCGCTCTATAATTTCCTTCTGCTATGCAAAGTTTGGCATCGCTACAACGCGCAGTTCAGAAATCGTTCTGGAAAACAGTTGGAGGTCAAAGTGACCCCAAACCAAACGCGTGTAAGTATACATTTTGTCGTGTAGCAATCATGTGTGTAAAGTTTTGTTGCAGTAGAAGCAATATCGCGCAGGACTAAAGTCATTTCCCGTCTGCCGCCAAGAGTGTCCGCCGGAGTGTCCGCTGGGTGTGAGTGTCCGCCGGAGTGTCGCGGGTGTGAGTGTCCGCCGGGTAAGACCGCCGGAGCACTAATGTCTTGACAGGTGACAGGCACAGAAATGCCTGCTGCGGAAAGAGGCGCTACTACACAGCTGCTTGCGCGGCAGCCATCGCTGTGGGATGACTAGTTTTTTGCCGCCCATGAGACGCTTTCTCAACCTCATGGGTATGGCTGCCATAGTGGTGTGCAAGCCATTCCAGCATTTCTAAGGAATTTATTCAGATATATCCTAATCGTTTCATTCGGTCGACCGCGGTAGACATGGGGCAACATCGTTCTGGAAGTGGATGGCCTGAGCCTCTTGCGATATCACCGTACACTTCCAACATCTGCAACAGCATATGTTTGGGAGAGAGTCGTCCACAACCACATCACATTTTAAATTTTTTCAACAGTTGCTTCCCTTGAGTACGCACTGGTTACGCTGGGCGAAATCCCTTCTCTGAATACAATCGATCTGTTTATTTTTTAGGTTCGATTTGATTTTTCACCACACACAAATCGAGCCTGCATATTTTATACCTTCCACAGGTGGCATTCAGTATGTCTGACAACAGATGTTACACGATGCTGGTCCATGTGCTACAGACCTAGCTGTTCGTACCACATAACTGCACACCAGTCTTCGAGGTATGTGGCTCAAAATGCGGCCGCGGGACGAAAGTAAAAGCTCAACTTCGACCTCTACTAGACACACAATAAAGCTAAATACCTATAAAGTAAATAAGAGAGTCTGTGCATTGTTTATGTATTGTTAAACACATACAGAAGGGCACCTATCATCAAGCAAAAGCCACCGAAAACTCGGTGTGTGCCTCGTAGGCACCTCGAAATACTTGTATCCCTGAAGATGTTCATCTTCAAGAGAGGACGAGCATATCTCGAGCTATTAATGACGTCATTATAATTGCTATTTATAGTAACTCTGTTGCAGAAACATGCCCTCTTGGTGACTATTCAACGGCGGTAACTTAATATAAATATTACCGCTCATAATGCTGAAGAACCAGGAACGAAAGTTCAATCTTAATTTCAGAAAATATCGGCGCTGTGTTAACAAAAGAACTGTTTTCGCAACTCACAGTATATTGTGCAATGCTGTGATAATTGGCCTAGTTATTTCATATGATACCACTTCAAGGAATACACATTGTTGCATGTAACACATCACAGCACACTGAAACAGCACGAACTTTAGTAGCGGATAAGGCAAACAAGAATGGCGCCATCAACCAGCTGTTGCCTCTCGACCAAACGCCAGCAGCCAGCGATAGCTGTCATCATCCAGACCAGGAATTAAAGCCCAGCCCCCCTCCCAGCTTGCCCGTCTGCGTTATCATCAGCCGTCACCGTCCAGGCTCCCGACCAATCGCCAGCCACGGAATGCTGTCTTGCCAAATATGGTTTAGCTCTTTTTAAATGCTGACCAATCGACGTCGCTCACATCACCAAAGGTGAGGCCGTCAAAGGCTGCCGATGGACACGGACGCTACACACAGACACATGAGAACCAGATCTAGCGTGTCGAGTTTCCAAATAACATACGTGCTTGTCTGTGCCGGAACAAGATATCACACACACCAAGCCCATGAACCACTTCACCTGCTCTTCATCGCCGTTTGCTACGAAAAAACTATGCTTACACAACGCAAATATGAAAAACTAGGCGAGTCAACATTGATCAAATAATCATCAAGGTCTTTTCAGGAGTTTTGTGCATGAGCATTTCACCGGTGCGTTTTAACATGTCACTGAACCTAGAGCGCCCTCTATTGTCTGCGGTGAAGTTACCGAGCCCTATTTACGAAGGTGGGACACGACGGCCACCTGGAAGCTCAACAGGGCACTGTATGTCCGTCTGAAGTCTTCTGCTGGACCTGGTAAGACACTGGGGAAAGCGTTTGAGAACTCCGGTATTGGATGATAGGGACGGGGCACTGTACCCACCAGAAGATGACTGGACGGGGCACTGTATCCACCAGAAGATGACTGGGACGGGGCACTGTATCCATCAGAAGATGACTGGGATGGGACACTGTATCCACCAGAAGATGACTGGGACGGGACACTGTATCCACCGGAAGATCCCGGTGACAATTCCCCGCTCCCGCCAGAGGGTGGAATCCCGTAGCCCCCTCCACCGGATCCACTGCGCCCGCCTCTTCCGCTGCTGGACGGTGCTCCGTATACGCTGGAGCCTCCACCTCCGCCGCTGGACTGAGCTTCATATCCGCTGGAACCTCCAGCCTCGCCACTGGATGAACCTCCGTATCCACTGGAACTTCCAGCTCCACCACTGGACGGAGCTCGTATCCGCTGGAACCTCCAGCTGCTCCCGCTAGACGAAGCTCCGTATCCACTGGAATCTCCTCCTCCACCGTTAGACGGACCTCCAGTTCCACTGGAACTGCTCCTCCACCGCTAGACGAAACTCCGTATCCCGCTGGGACCCTCCATCTCTTCCGGTAGACGGAGCTCCGTATCCACTGGAACTTTCAGATCCGCTGCTGGACGGAGCTCCGTATCCCGCTAGAACCTCCCAGCTCCGCCGCTGGACGGAGCTCGTAACCGCTAGACACCTCCAGCTCTACCGCTAGATGGAGCTCTGTATCCACTGGAACCTCCAGCTCCGCCGCTAGACGGAGCTCCGTATCCACTAGAACCTCCAAGCTCCGCCGCTGGACGGAGCTCCGTATCCACTGGAACCTCCGGCTCCGCCGCTAGACGGAGCTCCGTATCCTCTGGATCCTCCAGCTCCACCGCTGGACGAAGCTCCGTTATCCACTGAAACCCTCTTCCCCACCTCTAGACGGAGCTCCGTATCCACCGAAAACCATCCCCTTCCACCGCTGGAACGAAGCTCCGTATCCGCCGAACCAACCACCCCCCCTCCACCGCTGGAACGAAGCTTCGTATCCGCCGGAACCTCCAGCTCCTTCGCTGGACGGAGCTCCGTATGTTGTAGATCCTCTGCTTTCTCTGCTGGCCTGAGCTGAGTATCCGAAGGAGCTGCTTTTTCTACCAATGGGCAGAGAAGGGTATGATCCAGCGCCGCCTCTGCTGAAGCTGCCACTAGTCAGGCAGGGTGCCGCCACCAGCAGTGCAACATAGACCTGAAATGCGGTTTTGTCAAATGCGAACTGATAACGTTTTCTTAACGCTTTGCAAGTATGATTGGGAAGTTTGATGTGACTTCGTTGAAGTATTGCTGATGACTTGTATAAGCCTGATTGATAAAAGTGCAGTTATATGGGTAGACAGCTGTGGGTTGCCCATAAATTGTCATACTACGAAGGGTGTTATAAAAATCTGTGAATGCAGCAATGCATCTGTTTATTTTTTTGTAATCGGGTCCAGATTTATCACATGATGCTGATGATCTACCGCAATGGCATGCTGGAATGCTCTCCTACGGCAAAGTTTGTGAGTGCATACGGTCATCTGTGCTGAATGCATATCCCAATTCTAACAATCACAGTTGGTGACTTGCTCTGCCGAGGACGCCGAGTGTCTCCACTGGCTAGCCGCTAGCTCACCGTGATCCGCCTCATGTTGCCGGCTGTAGCTCCGGAGCTGTGTGTGCCGTGTGCCTCCGGCCGGCCGGCTATATTCCTCCGTCGCAGACCGCATGATAGTGCGTGGTGAGGGGAGGGCGGCGCCCACCCCGGCCCGGTCAGTGTGAAGCCGTTGGTGAGCCATTCGGCAACATCGAGTGACAAGTGCGGAAATACACACTGCGGAGAAAGGCGCCACCACGCGGCCGCTTGTGCGGTAGCCGTAGCGGCTGTGAGATTGACAGTTTTGGGCACCCAGAGGCATACCAATGGTTATGGTTGTCGTCTTGTTGGGCCAACTTGCCCAGCAATTCGGACAATTCCTTACTGCGTATCCGAACCTTTTCGCTCATTTTCCCTGATCAGACTTCGGGTCGCATTACTGTGAGAGTGGGGTAGCGTTCTCCTCGTTCTCCCCTCTTTTCCAGCATCTGCACCTGTGTTGTTTTGAGCCCATACATAATGTCACAAATTTTGGACAAGCTTGTAATCCGTTTTTAAGACCGTTTTTCCCATAAATATCCCCTAAATTGCATTGGCTTTTGGACAGGCATTTAGCTTGTACCTAGCTTAAAAGCATGCTGGCGAATGCCTTTGACCGAGTGCTGTTTGCTGACGCCTATTTTGCCTCTATGTCAATAAGCTAAACTGCTGAAAGTTCGAAGGCAATGTTTGGACAAGCCTTTTTGCCCACCCGCCAAATTGACGTATTCCAAGGTGTCAAGGTAATAGGTCGAAGTCTATTTTTCCTGAATGCCGATTTACCGAAATGTTCTGTAGTCGAATGCCAATGTGCCAAAATGCGTTTTAGTCGAATACTGGTTGACTGTGCCTGAGCCGAACGCTTATGCGTCGAAATACTATGGATGGATTTCAGACAAGAATCTGTTATCCCGTACGCGCCCGTTGGGGTTGAGCTCACCCACCCCCTTGCGGTTTTCGAGCACAGGTTTAAAACAATCGCTTGCAGCAACACGGAATTCTCAGTACCTGTCCACCCATGAATTTGGCATCCTTTTAGTATCTACCAAGATCGGTTACCCAGGCCAGGTCAAAGGGGTCAGCCCTTAAAATCTTTGACGACACAGACCTAACTTTTTGTGGGTCATATGCTATTGTTCAAACTTGTTATAGTAATATAACATGATACTGTCCTATTTCGGTATATTTCAGACATTTCTGAAATGGCAAGGTCAGTCACCTGAAGACAGGCCAATTTTCACTATTTTCCAGTAAATAACGCAAATTTGTGCTTACTTTTGTGTAGTTTTGATGTTTGTAAGTAAATAAAACAGTACCAGCTCACATGTACAATCAACATATGCCCACGGGGCACATAGCCTTGGTCCAGCCCATGGAATGCTTTTATGGGCACTTCCGTGAAACACATGCTGAGCTCCGCATAGGCAGTTTTGTAAGATAATTTTGGACGCAGAATTTACATACTCTACTAAAAACATGTTGTGATATCATTTCAATGCAGAATTTTGTTATAATAGGTCACGTGAGGAAATGCAAAGTAATATGAGGTCATCTGAGGTCAATGACCTACGTTGCCAGTTTGCTGAGCTGCTAGATGAACGAGTGTGACGTGTATAACCACCTCCTTATCGTGCTTATGAAGCCATTGGCGTGAAATTTCATGTTTTTACCAACTACCAATTACCAATTATTGCCAATTACCGGGAAGAACTATGGGACTATGCATCATGTAGACAACAGGCGTGCGATCTTGAGTACCTGTAGAGGTATAATACACCATTTTTGACCTAAAAACATCGTGTGCTGGTCACATAGGGCCGGTCAGCACTTCAGTCGTTTTCACTTGGGTGGATTATAAATTTGACCTATGCTGGCGTCAGATGACCTCTAGGTCAGTCTGAAGTGATACGTATATGTCTGGAATACTATTGTCGCACAACTGCACCTAGTAACCTAGTTTTAACCACCTGCACCTAGTTTTGTCGCACAACTGCACATGAAGTAAACTCAGAATCACATTGTGGAAAAGCATCGTTCTGGAAGGCTACTGGTAGATCAATTTTGAACGGTGACCTGATCTGACCTGGCCCATGTGAGGGCACAGAATGATTGGCATGCCCTCATCACAGTTCTAATGCTGATTTTTTTGC
>NW_023596980.1:7844-17451 GCF_011947565.3 Pollicipes pollicipes
CCCGAGTCATCGAAACATTTCGGCTCAGCCGTCAGTGTTTCGGAAGGCACGTAACAGCGCGTTTGGTGCTAGGACGTGAGAACCCGCATTCCTGGAGTGTTCACGATGCTCGGAGAATGTTGGTGGTACCTCATGGTCGTCGTATTTTAAACGTGATACACATTCGTGCCTTTTCGTATCATACGTCAAAATACCGGTGTCGTTCCTCTCATGGTACCGTTTTGACCACTTTCACCACGTTTTGGGCTGACTTCTACGAATGTTTCTGGTTTGTACAGACATAGCCATGCAAAGGCGTGAGTACTTTCGCGGCTTGAGGGAGGCTTGAGCCTCGCCAACATTCGGGAAAAAGGGTCTGGCTTACGGTGATACATGGAGAGAAACACCTTTCAGATGCTGCATGCTTCTTCTTCAGTATAATAGCATAAGACAGATGGATAAATGCCGCGTAAAAGTAAAGGCTACAAGCTTTTGCATTAGATGCATTGGCGAGTATGTTTCTTTAACTCGCGCCCCGGTGGTCGGCTGAATACCCTTGGCTTGGGGGGTGGGGTGTGGGGTCAATTTGACCCCTGATATCCTAGCTGTATAGAGAGCTACATATGCAAAAGTTACAGGGTGAGTTTACCTGCATAGGAATTTACTTGTGTTAAAATTTAAGGCTCCTGACTATGATATTACGTCAAGGAAAGTCACATCAAGTCGAACCCCAAGTTGTTGTCCAACGTGCGTGTATACCTCCTCATGCAGCCACCTTGATGCTAGATGGCTAGTGCAAGCAAAAATTAGCTAGTTTCTATTTAACGTGAGAAAAAAATTTGCCTTTCCAAGATCAAGGTGAGCAAAAAGCTACGAGATTGTTTCGATTTTGCTATTTCAATAAGAATTAGGAACAACCCTAGGTGGTAAATTTGCAAAACCAAACGTTGACCTTGGTCATTTTTGGTCAGTGACGTTGTCTGGCCTTTGAAGAGTGCTTGGAACATGTCTGTTGCAATCGATGTTACCAAAATATCCGCTCTATAATTTCCTACTGCTATGCAAAGTTTGGCATCGCTACAACGCGCAGTTCAGAAATCGTTCTGGAAAACAGTTGGAGGTCAAAGTGACCCCAAACCAAACGCGTGTAAGTATACATTTTGTCGTGTAGCAATCATGTCTGTAAAGTTTTGTTGCAGTAGAAGCAATGTCGCGCAGGACTAAAGTCATTTCCCGTCTGCCGCCAAGAGTGTCCGCCGGAGTGTCCGCCGGGTGTGAGTGTCCGCCGGAGTGTCCGCTGGGTGTGAGTGTCCGCCGGGTAAGACCGCCGGAGCACTAATGTCTTGACAAGGTGACAGGCACAGAAATGCCTGCTGCGGAAAGAGGCGCTACTACACAGCTGCTTGAGCGGCAGCCATCGCTGTGGGATGACCAGTTTTTTGCCGCCCATGAGACGCTTTCTCAACCTCATGGGTATGGCTGCCATAGTGGTGTGCAAGCCATTCCAGCATTTCTAAGGAATTTATTCAGATATATCCTAATCGTTTCATTCGGTCGACCGCGGTAGACATGGGGCAACATCGTTCTGGAAGTGGATGGCCTGAGCCTCTTGCGATATCACCGTACACTTCCAACATCTGCAACAGCATATGTTTGGGAGAGAGTCGTCCACAACCACATCACGCATTTTTAATTTTTTCAACAGATGCTCCCCTCCATTTCGCGCTGGTTACGCTGGGCGAAACCCCTTCTCTGAATACAATCGATTTGCTATTTTTGGGGGTTCGATTTGATTTTTCACCACACACAAATCGAGCCTGCATATTTTATACCTTCCACAGGTGGCATTCAGTATTGTCTGACAACAGATGTTACACGATGCTGGTCCATGTGCTACAGACCTAGCTGTTCGTACCACATAACTGCACACCAGTCTTCGACGTATGTGGCTCAAAATGCTGGCCGCGGGACGAAAGTAAAAGCTCAACTTCGACCTGTACTAGACACACAATAAAGCTAAATACCTATAAAGTAAATAAGAGAGTCTGTGCATTGTTTATGTATTGTTAAACACATACAGAAGGGCACCTCATCATCAAGCAAAAGCCACCGAAAACTCGGTGTGTGCCTCGTAGGCACCTCGAAATACTTTGTATCCCTGAAGATGTTCATCTTCAAGAGAGGACGAGCATATCTCGAGCTATTAATGACGTCATTATAATTGCTATTTATAGTAACTCTGTTGCAGAAACATGCCCTCTTGGTGACTATTCAACGGCGGTAACTTAATATAAATATTACCGCTCATAATGCTGAAGAACCAGGAACGAAAGTTCAATCTTAATTTCAGAAAAATCGGCGCGTGTTAACAAAAGAACTGTTTTCGCAACTCACAGTATCTTGTGCAATGCTGTGATAATTGGCCCTAGTTATTTCATATGATACCACTTACAAGGAATACACATTGTTGCATGTAACACATCACAGCACACTGAAAACAGCACGAACTTTAGTAGCGGATAAGGCAAACAAGAAATGGCGCCATCAACCAGCTGTTGCCTCTCGACCAAACGCCAGCAGCCAGCGATAGCTGTCATCATCCAGACCAGGAATTAAAGCCCAGCCCACCCCTCCCCGGAGCTTGCCCGTCTGCGTTATCATCAGCCGTCACCGTCCAGGCTCCCGACAAATCGCCAGCCACGGAATGCTGTCTTGCCAAATATGGTTTAGCTCTTTTTAAATGCTGACCAATCGACGTCGCTCACATCACCAAAGGTGAGGCCGTCAAAGGCTGCCGATGGACACGGACGCTACACACAGACACATGAGAACCAGATCTAGCGTGTCGAGTTTCCAAATAACATACGTGATGCTTGTCTGTGCCGGAACAAGATATCACACACACCAAGAGCCCATGAACCACTTCACCTGATCTTCATCGCCGTTTGCTACGAAAAAACTATGCTTACACAACGCAAATATGAAAAACTAGGCGAGTCAACATTGATCAAATAATCATCAAGGTCTTTCAGGAGTTTTGTGCATGAGCATTTCACCGGTGCGTTTTAACATGTCACCTGAACCTAGAGCGCCCTCTATTGTCTGCGGTGAAGTTACCGAGCCCTATTTACGAAGGTGGGACACGACGGCTACCTGGAAGCTCAACAGAGGCACTGTATGTCCGTCTGAAGTCTTCTGCTGGACCTGGTAAGACACTGGGGAAAGCGTTTGAGAACTTCCGGTATTGGATGATAGGGACGGGGCACTGTACCCACCAGAAGATGACTGGACGGGGCACTGTATCCACCAGAAGATGACTGGGACGGGGCACTGTATCCATCAGAAGATGACTGGGATGGGACACTGTATCCACCAGAAGATGACTGGGACGGGACACTGTATCCACCAGAAGATCCCGGTGACAATTCCCCGCTCCCGCCAGAGGGCCGAATCCCGTAGCCCCCTCCACCGGATCCGCTGCGCCCGCCTCTTCCGCTGCTGGACGGTGCTCCGTATACGCTGGAGCCTCCACCTCCGCCGCTGGACTGAGCTCCATATCCGCTTGAACCTCCAGCCTCGCCACTGGATGAAGCTCCGTATCCACTGGAACTTCCAGCTCCACCACTGGACAGAGCTCCGTATCCGCTCGAACCTCCAGCTCCTCCGCTAGACGAAGCTCCGTATCCACTGGAATCTCCTCCTCCACCGTTAGACGGACCTCCAGTTCCGCTGGAGACTGCTCCTCCACCGCTAGACGAAACTCCGTATCCGCTGGGACCTCCAGCTCTTCCGTTAGACGGAGCTCCGTATCCACTGGAACTTCCAGATCCGCTGCTGGACGGAGCTCCGTATCCGCTAGAACCTCCAGCTCCGCCGCTGGACGGAGCTCCGTAACCGCTAGAACCTCCAGCTCCACCGCTAGATAGAGCTCTGTATCCACTGGAACCTCCAGCTCCGCCGCTAGACGGAGCTCCGTATCCACTAGAACCTCCAGCTCCGCCGCTGGACGGAGCTCCGTATCCACTGGAACCTCCGGCTCCGCCGCTAGACGGAGCTCCGTATCCTCTGGATCCTCCAGCTCCACCGCTGGACGAAGCTCCGTATCCACTGAAACCTCTTCCCCCACCTCTAGACGGAGCTCCGTATCCACCGAAACCTCCCCTTCCACCGCTGGACGAAGCTCCGTATCCGCCGGAACCACCCCCTCCACCGCTGGACGAAGCTTCGTATCCGCCGGAACCTCCAGCTCCTTTGCTAGACGGAGCTCCGTATGTTGTAGATCCTCTGCTTTCTCTGCTGGGGTGAGCTGAGTATCCGAAGGAGCTGCTTCCTTTACCGCTGGGCAGAGAAGGGTATGATCCGGCCCCGCCTCTGCTGAAGATGCCACTAGTCAGGCAGGGTGCCGCCACCAGCAGTGCAACATAGACCTGAAATGCGGTTTTGTCAAATGCGAACTGATAACGTTTTCTTAACGCTTTGCAAGTATGATTGGGAAGTTTGATGTGACTTCGTTGAAGTATTGCTGATGACTTGTATAAGCCTGATTGATAAAAGTGCAGTTATATGGGTAGACAGCTGTGTGTTGTCCATAAATTGTCATACTACGAAGGGTGTTATAAAAATCTGTGAATGCAGCAATGCATCTGTTTATTTTTTTGTAATCGGGTCCAGATTTATCACATGATGCTGATGATCTACCGCAATGGCATGCTGGAATGTTCTCCTACGGCAAAGTTTGTGAGTGCATACGGTCATCTGTGCTGAATGCATATCCCAATTCTAACAATCACAGTTGGTGACTTGCTCTGCCGAGGACGCCGAGTGTCTCCACTGGCTAGCCGCTAGCTCACCGTGATCCGCCTCATGTTGCCGGCTGTAGCTCCGGAGCTGTGTGTGCCGTGTGCCGCCGGCCAGCCGGCTATATACCTCCGTCGCAGACCGCATGATAGTGCGTGGTGAGGGGAGGGCGGCGCCCACCCCGGCCCGGTCAGTGTGAAGCCGTTGATGAGCCATTCGGCAACATCGAGTGACAAGTGCAGAAATACACACTGCGGAGAAAGGCGCCACCACACGGCCGCTTGTGCGGTAGCCGTAGCGGCTGTGAGATTGACAGTTTTGGGCACCCAGAGGCATACCAATGGTAATGGTTGTCGTCTTGTTGGGCCAACTTGCCCAGCAATTGGGACAATTTCTTACTGCGTATCTGAACCTTTTCGCTCATTTTCCCTGATCAGACTTCGGGTAGCATTACTGTGAGAGTGGGGTAGCGTGAGTTCCCCTCGTTCTCCTCTCTTTTCCAGCATCTGCACCTGTGTTGTTTTGAGCCCATACATAATGTCACAAATTTTGGACAAGCTTGTAATCCCCTTATCTGGTTACGCACAGGTTACGCAGGGGGAAATCTCCATTCCTTTGTTGCGCAGCGTTAAGTATACTGTCAGTGATTGACCGTTTTCTCAAAAATATCCCCTAAATTGTATTGGCTTTTGGACAGGCATTTAGCTTGTACCTAGCTTAAAAGCATGTTGGCGAATGCCTTTGACCGAGTGCTGTTTGCTGACGCCTATTTTTCCTCCATGTCAATAAGCTAAACTGCTGAAAGTTCGAAGGCAATGTTTGGACAAGCCTTTTTGCCCACCCGCCAAATTGACGTATTCCCAGGTGTCAAGGTAATAGGTCTAAGTCCATTTTTCCTGAATTCCGATTTACCGAAATGTTCTGTAGTCGAATGCCAATGTGCCAAAATGCGTTTTAGTCGAATACTGGTTAACTGTGTCTGAGCCGAACGCTTATGCGTCGAAATACTATGGATGCATTTCAGACAAGAATCTGTTAACCCGTACGCGCCCGTTGGGGTTGAGTTCACCCACCCCCTTACGGTTTTCGAGCACAGGTTTAAAACAATCGCTTGCAGCAGCACGGAATTCTCAGTACCTGTCCACCTATGAATTTGGCATCCTTTTAGTATCTACCAAGATCGGTTACCCAGGCCAGGTCAAAGGGGTCAACCCTTAAAATCTTTGACGACACAGACCTAACTTTTTGTGGGTCATATGCTATTGTTCAAACTTGTTATAGTAATATAACATGATACTGTCCTATTTCGGTATATTTCAGACATTTCTGAAATGGCAAGGTCAGTCACCTGAAGACAGGCCAATTTTCACTATTTTCCAGTAAATAACGCAAATTTGTGCTTACTTTTGTGTAGTTTTGATGTTTGTAAGTAAATAAAACAGTACCAGCTCACATGTACAATCAACATATGCCCACGGGGCACATAGCCTTGGTCCAGCCCATGGAATGCTTTTATGGGCACTTCCGTGAAACACATGCTGAGCTCCGCATAGGCAGTTTTGTAAGATAATTTTGGACGCAGAATTTACATACTCTACTAAAAACATGTTGTGATATCATTTCAATGCAGAATTTTGTTATAATAGGTCACGTGAGGAAATGCAAAGTAATATGAGGTCATCTGAGGTCAATGACCTACGTTGCCAGTTTGCTGAGCTGCTAGATGAACGAGTGTGACGTGTATAACCACCTCCTTATCGTGCTTATGAAGCCATTGGCGTGAAATTTCATGTTTTTACCAACTACCAATTACCAATTATTGCCAATTACCGGGAAGAACTATGGGACTATGCATCATGTAGACAACAGGCGTGCGATCTTGAGTACCTGTAGAGGTATAATACACCATTTTTGACCTAAAAACATCGTGTGCTGGTCACATAGGGCCGGTCAGCACTTCAGTCGTTTTCACTTGGGTGGATTATAAATTTGACCTATGCTGGCGTCAGATGACCTCTAGGTCAGTCTGAAGTGATACGTATATGTCTGGAATACTATTGTCGCACAACTGCACCTAGTAACCTAGTTTTAACCACCTGCACCTAGTTTTGTCGCACAACTGCACATGAAGTAAACTCAGAATCACATTGTGGAAAAGCATCGTTCTGGAAGGCTACTGGTAGATCAATTTTGAACGGTGACCTGATCTGACCTGGCCCATGTGAGGGCACAGAATGATTGGCATGCCCTCATCACAGTTCTAATGCTGATTTTTTTGCCCCCCCCCCCCTCTATCCTCAATATCAATCTTGGTGCGTTAATATAGGCTTTAAGTGCATCTATCGGAACGACTGTTTTTATTTTTCGTGACCTCTGGTGCCCTAACATTTGACCTTAGGTCACAAATTTAGCATGCATTGCTCATGATTTGACAAGACCCTCAACACGGTATCTTTTTTTTTCTCATCCGGAAGTTGGAGATGCTAGGGGCAGGCGCGGGTTAATCCTCGACTTGTGGACTTTTTTTGTTCGCCGTCGCCCTACGATAGAAGTTTTATTACCTCTCCTCCTCCACCCTAAGATTCGAGAACCAAGCAGGCTAGAGCCACCAGCAACACGACAATGGAAAACTCACGTCAAAATGTGTCAGAGGGAGAGCTTGATTTTAGGCAGATAGGCCTTCAGCTCCTGGTTTTCGGCATGGTGATTTCGACGGTCTTAGTGTTAAAGAACGATTATTTTGGCGGTACCCAATACCTCGAGCTGGTCTCATCCCCAAGAGCGGAGAGGGTTCAGAAACGTTCAGTGAAATACTGCACTTCCAGGTCCAGAAAGTGATCCAACTTGTGGAAACAATGTCACTAAAAGATGTCCAAACATATTGTTCGGGAATAATGCAATCTCCCAACAGTCCGCATGCAGTCCAATATTAAACGCTGCAAGGCTTTTTATGGATTCACGTCTAATTTCTCGGTTGCAATATTTTGCCGAATGATTCTGAACCCGTTTTACTCTTTAAGATAAGCGTAACTAGAAATATTGTGTAGCGTCAAAAGGATTAGTTAGTTATAAGACGTTGTTTAACCAGCACCTCCTGGTACATCGAAGGCCACTATGTCCACAAAAGAACTTTGAACTCTTGATGTCAGATAGGTGTGACCGAATAATGGCAAATGTGACTTTTGGCAGGTCATATCACGTCTACTCTTAAACAACTGCTCAGTATTCCGCGGCAATACGGAAAACGGCATGAAATAGTCCTTAAAGTGAATGCGTCACATTGGAGATCTTATAGCGAGCACCAGATATGATGAAAAAGCTAGCTTGTAACTATTGAAAATTTTTGGTAACTTTTGGTAACTAATGATAAGTTGGTAAAAGTGAAACAGGCTGCTCTGGAGAACACCATTTTTCTATTTAGCGAATTTGCTCCTCAAAACGTTATTGTTGGATTGGGCCACCTCACCTTGCAAAACATTGATTGATAGTCAGTTGACGGCCGTTATGTCTGGAAATCGTGCGCACGAACGACAAATGTCATTGTGTCCACTTGAGCTCGACTCGCCATTCCATAATTGGCTTTTTCCTGTCCTTGATCGTTAGATGGGCAGTAGCATGGCAGGATTTGAATGACGTGATTATGGCGTCATGGACGTCTTGGTGACCTTTAAGTAGTCCGCAAGAAATAGTCTGCTTATCTTGGCGGGCGATCACCTCAGAAAGTCGAAGAGCATAGGTCTTAAGAAGGGCAGAGATATAAACTGTACTGAATGATCATTAAGACGGCTTCTCCAGTTCAAAACCCATACAAATGTGGAACACCTTTCAAGAGAAAAGTCACATCGGACGGAATCAAAAGGGCATTGACAGATGTGACACGCCATGTGTCAAATCAGGCCAAAGGGATAAAGTTCATTGCTTCATTTACCCGTGCAGCGTTATCAAGAACTGAGCAAGCCAAACCAAACCCTACTGCATGCCATCAATGCCTATTGCTTATGTCCAGCCAATGACCATATCAATGTATAGCGTACAGTATGGACCGCCCATTGTGGTCTGGTGGCGTCATCACATCGGATAATTTTGGCCGCCCAGTTCACATCTCGACAAATTTACTTAAGATAATTAACCGTTTGACGAACTTGCGTTCGTCTAACTGCCGCTCGTCCAGTTCACATTTCGACAAAAAGACATTCAAGTAATTAACCACCCGGTGATTTTCCATTTGTCGAATCACTGTTCGACGTACCCATATTTCGACAAAATGCATTCGGCTAATTAGCCGTTTGAAGATTTTACATTGCATTGTTTCCATTCGTTTAATGGTCATTTGCTGAAATTCCGTGTCGGCATCATGAAATTCGGCTTGATAATATTTCGGCTTGTTAGTCTTCAACAATTAGCATTTGGACTCAGTTGCACTCCAGGAAGATGCACACAGTCAAGAAGACGCGCATTCAGTGTGAGAAACACTTAGGCTTCTCATATTCGGTGAAAGCGTTCGGTGAAATACTATTCCGCAATTTTCTACTGGGGCCCATCGGCTCAGAAATGCGACAAAGAGAACAAAGGTGTCTCATGTCATGGCAGAAAGCCAGGAGCGTAACCACAGCCTTGAAAAGGGCGGCTCAGAGTTGGCAAAGGGCCCCCTGATAGTAAAAATGCCCCTGCTAAGAAATTGCCGAATATACCCCATTTATTATTGAGAACGTGTGTTTTCTTACATTATGTATATATATATATATATATATTATATATATGGGTGTGTTTATATATATGTATATATATATATATATATATATACACATTCTTCCTACCTTCCATCACTTGA
>NW_023596980.1:18451-31703 GCF_011947565.3 Pollicipes pollicipes
GCATTCAGCACAGATGACCGTATGCACTCACAAACTTTGCCGTAGGAGAACATTCCAGCATGCCATTGCGGTAGATCATCAGCATCATGTGATAAATCTGGACCCGATTACAAAAAAATAAACAGATGCATTGCTGCATTCACAGATTTTTATAACACCCTTCGTAGTATGACAATTTATGGACAACACACAGCTGTCTACCCATATAACTGTATTCTTATCAATCAGGCTGATACAAGTCATCAGCAATCCTTCAACGAAGTCACATCAACCTTCTCAATCATATTTCCAAAGCGTTAAGAAAACGTTATCAGTTCGCGTTTGACAAAACCGCATTTCAGGTCTATGTTGCACTGCTGGTGGCGGCACCCTGCCTGACTGGTGGCAGCTTCAGCAGAGGCGGCGCCGGATCATACCCTTCTCTGCCCAGCGGTAAAGGAAGCAGCTCCTTCGGATACTCAGCTCAGCCCAGCAGAGAAAGCAGAGGATCTACCACATACCGAGCTCCGTCCAGCGGAGGAGCTGGAGGTTCCGGCGGATACGAAGCTTCGTTCACCGGTGGAGGGGGTTGTTCCGGCAGATACGGAGCTTCGTCCAGCGGTGGAAGGGGAGGTTCCAGTGGATACGGAGCTCCGTCTAGCGGTGGGGGAAGAGGATTCAGTGGATACGGAGCTCCGTCCAGCGGCGGAGCTGGAGGCTCCAGCGGATACGGAGCTCCGTCTAGCGGCGGAGCCGGAGGTTCCAGTGGATACGGAGCTCCGTCCAGCGGCGGAGCTGGAGGTTCTAGTGGATACGGAGCTCCGTCTAGCGGCGGAGCTGGAGGTTCCAGTGGATACAGAGCTCCATCTAGCGGTAGAGCTGGAGGTTCTAGCGGTTACGGAGCTCCGTCCAGCGGCGGAGCTGGAGGTTCTAGCGGATACGGAGCTCCGTCCAGCAGCGGATCTGAAAGTTCCAGTGGATACGGAGCTCCGTCTAACGGAAGAGATGGAGGTCCCAGCGGATACGGAGTTTCGTCTAGCGGTGGAGGAGCAGTTTCCAGTGGAACTGGAGGTCCGTCTAACGGTGGAGGAGGAGATTCCAGTGGATACGGAGCTTCGTCTAGCGGAGCAGCTGGAGGTTCCAGCGGATACGAAGCTCCGTCCAGTGGTGGAGCTGGAAGTTCCAGTGGATACGGAGGTTCATCCAGTGGCGAGGCTGGAGGTTCCAGCGGATATGAAGCTCAGTCCAGCGGCGGAGGTGGAGGCTCCAGCGTATACGGAGCACCGTCCAGCAGCGGAAGAGGCGGGCGCAGTGGATCCGGTGAAGGACGGGATGGCTACGGGATTCCGCCCTCTGGCGGGAGCGGGGAATTGTCACCGGGATCTTCTGGTGGATACAGCGCCCGGTCCCAGTCATCTTCTGGTGGATACAGTGTCCCATCCCAGTCATCTTCTGGTGGATACAGTGTCCCGTCCCAGTCATCTTCTGGTGGATACAGTGCCCCGTCCCAGTCATCTTCTGGTGGATACAGTGCCCCGTCGCAACTGTCTTCTGGTGGATACAGTGCCCCGTCCCAGTCATCTTCTGGTGGGTACAGTGCCCCGTCCCTATCATCCAATACCGGCAGTTCTCAAGCGCTTTCCCCAGTGTCTTACCAGGTCCAGCAGAAGACTTCAGACGGACATACAGTGCCCCTGTTGAGCTTCCAGGTGGCCGTTGTGTCCCACCTTCGTAAATAGGGCTCGGTAACTTCACCGCAGACAATAGAGGGCGCTCTAGGTTCAAGTGACATGTTAAAACGCACCGGTGAAATGCTCATGCACAAAACTCCTGAAAAGACCTTGATGATTATTTGATCAATGTTGACTCGCCTAGTTTTTCATATTTGCGTTGTGTAAGCATAGTTTTTTCGTAGCACACGGCGATGAAGAGCAGGTGAAGTGGTTCATGGGTTCTTGGTGTGTGCGATATCTTGTTCCGGCACAGACAAGTATCACGTATGTTATTTGGAAACTCGACACGCTAGATCTGGTTCTCATGTGTCTGTGTGTAGCGTCCGTGTCCATCGGCAGCCTTTGACAGCCTCACCTTTGGTAATGTGAGCGACGTCGATTGGTCAGCATTTAAAAGAGCTAAACCATATTTGGCAAGACAACATTCCGTGGCTGGCGATTGGTCGGGAGCCTGGACGGTGACGGCTGATGATAACGCAGACGAGCAAGCACTGGAGAGTGGGGGCTGGGCTTTAATTCCTTGTCTGGATGATGACAGCTATCGCTGGCTGCTGGCGTTTGGTCGAGAGGCAACAGCTGGTTGATGGCGCCATGTCTTGTTTGCCTTATCCGCTACTAAAGTTCGTGCTGTTGGCAGTGTGCTGTGATGTATTACATGTAACAATGTGTATTCCTTGTAAGTGGTATCGTATGAAATAACTAGGGCCAATTATCACAGCATTGCACAATATACTGTGAGTTGCGAAAACAGTTCTTTTGTTAACACGCGCCGATTTTTCTGAAATTAAGATTGAACTTTCGTTCCTGGTTCTTCAGCATTATGAGCGGTAATATTTATATTTAGTTACCGCCGTTGAATAGTCACCAAGAGGGCGTGTTTCTGCAACAGAGTTACTATAAATAGCAATTATAATGACGTCATTAATAGCTTGAGATATGCTCGTCCTCTCTTGAAGATGAACATCTTCAGGGATACCAAGTATTTCGAGGTGCCTACGAGGCACACACCGAGTTTTTGGTGGCTTTTGCTTGATGATAAGGTGCCCTTCTGTATGTGTTTAACAATACATAAACAATGCACAGACTCTCTTATTTACTTTATAGGTATTTAGCTTTATTGTGTGTCTAGTACAGGTCGAAGTTGAGCTTTTACTTTCGTCCCGCGGCCAGCATTTTGAGCCACATACGTCGAAGACTGGTGTGCAGTTATGTGGTACGAACAGCTAGGTCTGTAGCACATGGACCAGCATCGTGTAACATCTGTTGTCAGACTATACTGAATGACACCTGTGGAAGGTATAAAATATGCAGGCTCGATTTGTGTGTGGTGAAAAATCAAATCGAACCTAAAAAATAAACAGATCGATTGTATTCAGAGAAGGGATTTCGCCCAGCGTAACCAGTGCGTACTCAAGGGAAGCAACTGTTGAAAAAAATTTAAAATGTGTGATGTCGTTGTGGACGACTCTCTCCCAAACATATGCTGTTGCAGATGTTGGAAGTGTACGGTGATATCGCAAGAGGCTCAGGCCATCCACTTCCAGAACGATGTTGCCCCATGTCTACCGCGGTCGACCGAATGGAACGATTAGGATATATCTGAATAAATTCCTTAGAAATGCTGGAATGGCTTGCACACCACTATGGCAGCCATACCCATGAGGTTGAGAAAGCGTCTTATGGGCGGCAAAAAACTAGTCATCCCACAGCGATGGCTGCCGCGCAAGCAGCTGTGTAGTAGCGCCTCTTTCCGCAGCAGGCATTTCTGTGCCTGTCACCGTGTCAAGACATTAGTGCTCCGGCGGTCTTACCCGGCGGACACTCACACCCGGCAGACACTCACACCCGGCGGACACTCACACCCGGCGGACACTCCGGCGGACACTCTTGGCGGCAGACGGGAAATGACTTTAGTCCTGCGCGACATTGCTTCTACTGCAATAAAACTTTACAGACATGATTGCTACACGACAAAATGTATACTTACACGCGTTTGGTTTGGGGTCACTTTGACCTCCAACTGTTTTCCAGAACGATTTCTGAACTGCGCGTTGTAGCGATGCCAAACTTTGCATAGCAGTAGGAAATTATAGAGCGGATATTTTGGTAACATCGATTGCAACAGACATGTTCCAAGCACTCTTCAAAGGCCAGACAACGTCACTGACCAAAAATGACCAAGGTCAACGTTTGGTTTTGCAAATTTACCACCTAGGGTTGTTCCTAATTCTTATTGAAATAGCAAAATCGAAACAATCTCGTAGCTTTTTGCTCACCTTGATCTTGGAAAGGCAAATTTTTTTCTCACGTTAAATAGAAACTAGCTAATTTTTGCTTGCACTAGCCATCTAGCATCAAGGTGGCTGCATGAGGAGGTATACACGCACGTTGGACAACAACTTGGGGTTCGACTTGATGTGACTTTCCTTGACGTAATATCATAGTCAGGAGCCTTAAATTTTAACACAAGTAAATTCCTATGCAGGTAAACTCACCCTGTAACTTTTGCATATGTAGCTCTCTATACAGCTAGGATATCAGGGGTCAAATTGACCCCACACCCCACCCCTCAAGCCAAGGGTATTCAGCCGACCACCGGGGCGCGAGTTAAAGAAACATACTCGCCAATACATCTAATGCAAAAGCTTGTAGCCTTTACTTTTACGCGGCATTTATCCATCTGTCTTATGCTATTATACTGAAGAAGCAGCATGCAGCATCTGAAAGGTGTTTCCCTCCATGTATCACCGTAAGCCAAACCCTTTTTCCCAAATGTTGGCGAGGCTCAAGCCTCCCTCAAGCCGCGAAAGTACCCACGCCTTTGCATGGCTATGTCTGTACAAACCAGAATCATTCGTAGAAGTCAGCCCAAAACGTGGTCAAAGTGGTCAAACCGGTACCATGAGAGGAACGACACCGGTATTTTGACGTATGATACGAAAAGGCACGAATGTGTATCATGTTTAAAATACGACGACCATGAGGTACCACCAACATTCTCCGAGCATCGTGAACACTCCAGGAATGCGGGTTCTCACGTCCTAGCACCAAACGCGCTGTTACGTGCCTTCCGAAACACTGACGGCTGAGCCGAAATGTTTCGATGACTCGGGACCAGCGTCAGGATACAAGGGACTCTGCAAGTCACAGCGCATACGAAGCTATAAGACGTGCGTAACATGGTACGCCCAAGCAAACCAGATCCCATAGTGATGTTTGTGTCCTCAGCCTCTGACGAAGGTTACAAATGGTTAGCGATTCTAAGAGCGTAATATCCACGTTGTCTTCAGCTGTTGTCACAATTTATATCACTGAGTTGGAACTTATTGAGCTATGCTCCATTGTTGATTGTTGATTGTCACGTTTTCTTTAATGGTATGGCCACCTCTCGTAAGCGCTTCATGGTTCACGTGTCTTTGCTTTCCAATTGTTTCTTTTTAGGAACCTGGGTTGACGTTTTTCACTCGTGATCACGAACAGATCCTCAAACTTCGAGTACTTTCAATACACTACTAATATTTGCACTATACCGTTGTTTAACCAGTATATTGTGATATATCTCATGTCAATAGCTCAGCATAATAAATCTAAACTCATGATAAGTGAGTTGTGTCAGCTCTCGTGCGACATAACACGCTGTACTCTTTATCCGTTGATCGTAAAACAATAAGCAGCAAACCTAAAAGTCGTTATCAAGTAAAAACAGCGGTGCTACCAATGGTTCAGAGGTTCAGGTACCCGTGTCAGTGATAGGTCCGCTAGATCCATCCGTATACCTCAACTGCCGCACACCTCAGCCGCTCAACCTGTCCATAAATTACCTTCTGTATGGAGGGAGAGAAGCCTCTTGATAGAGCGTAACGGAAGCACAGCGGAAGGAGGGGCAGAGGACAGCGTAACGCTAGGCTAAGTGTGGCTGTGATTCATGCCAAAACTAATCAAAAGCAAATAGAACTTTTACGCCATGATACACTGTAGGCTTTCTCCAGTAGCGTGAGCGGGGGGAGACAGCGGGAAGGGCACGTGCCCCTGTTGGGTTTAAAAGGCCCCTTAGGGCCGCTCGGAACCTACGATTAAAAGCCCGAAGGACCCGAAAGACCAGCTGGATGTCTCATCCAGGGGCCCCGGCACGTAGGGCCGGGCACTCCAGTGCCAGCCAGGGGATCCTGCACGCTGATCAGGGGCTCGCTGAGTCAATAAGGGCCTGTACTTCGATTGAACACCACCAGTAACGCACTGTCGGCTTCGTGGCGGCATGGGTCAAGGTCCCATTTCCCGAGTTTTCGCAAGGCCTGATCCAGCGATTTACATTGCTCGGGGCCCCACAGCGCTTAACAGGGACCCTGTGTTGTCAAGGTGCTCCGAGTCGGCTAGAGGCGGTGTTCGGGGAGGCTCGAAGAGCCTCCAGGGCCCACCGTGTCCGACGATCATGGGCCCGATTGGAGGGTCTAAGGGCATAGAGGGCTGGTTAGAGTCCAATTCGACGGTCCCGTGTTGCGAAAACGGAACCTCCAATATCAGTCAGGGGCCCTTTTCGCTGATCGAGAACCCCTGAGTCGGTACGCGCCTTTATGTCGGTGCGGTACCACGATACCAAACAGTCGACTCCGTGTGGATATGAGAATGAAGGCTTATTTTTCAATCATCTATAAAGCCGGAACAAGTGATTTACACTGGTCGGAGGCCTTATATTTGTCAGGGCCACACAGCGCCTAATAGAGGGCCCTGAGCTCGCAAGGGCCCCAAGCCGACCAAGGGAAGTATTGAATGAGGCCCGAAGCGGGGCCCGGGCGGCCCGCCGGAACCGACGATCAAAGGCCCAGCTGGAGGGTATAAGGACTGACTACAGGTCACATAAAGAATCGCGGCCCGTAGGGTCGTGACCTGAGATATCAGTCAGAGGTCCCATTGCACCATTCCAAGAATCCGTGAGACAATGCGGGTGTGCAAGTCGGTCAGAGACCACGAACACCGAACAGTCGGCTCCATGTCCGCCTGAACCATTGAGACCCATTTCCCAAGCAGAGACGAGGCCGAGGTCCGTGATGTGCAGCGTTCGGTGTCCCCGACATAATGAGGGACTCCTGTGTCTGATAGGGGCTACAATGCCGAGCAGGCGTTCTGTGGCGGCAAGTGTCCCTGAGTTGGAGCGGTGCTTGACGGACCCGAAGAGGGGTCGAAAGGTCTCTCGAGACCAAAGGTCAGGGGCCCGATGGGATGGCTGGATGGTCCGAAGGGCTGGTTTTATGACCACAGGGCCATGATCTCAAATGTCAGTCAGATGACCTGTTGCACCGATAGAGACCTCTGAGACAGAGAGTTCGTCTATGTCGGCCAGAAATCACGAACAACGAACAGTCAGCTTCGTGTTGGTCTGGGCTCTGGGGCCCATTTCCCAAACAGAGTCAAAGCCGGGCCCGCAACTTACATTGGTCGGGCTGCTGTATCTTTCAGGGACCACAGTGTTCAACAAGGCATTCTGTGTCAACAAGGGGCCTCGAATCGGTTAAGGGAAGATTTGTCCAGCAGGGACAGGGACGGGAGCCTGAATGGCAGAGGATCTCTTACGTTGGCCGCGGCCCTCTGGCAATCGCAGGAAACGTACAAGCTGATGATGGATTGTCACATTGAGGTAATAGAAGGGTCCTGTGCCAGTCAGGGCCCTCAGTACCGAACGGTAGGCCCTCCAGCCCTATTCGAGCATGACCCGTTGATGATGATGATTGGGGTTTTAGGGCGCGTCGACTTCTAGGGTCATTTTACGCTCCAGCATGGCCCGTTAAGTCCATCTGGAGTCGATGTGTTTGACCACCTACGGCGAGCAGGGATGTTTAATGACCGGTCGTGCGTCGATCCGGGGTCAACCGCGCGGGTCAGAAGGCCTCCCGCATCAGAGAACGGACCAATGTAATATGTTGTGTCCCATTAAGGGCCTCCGGATCGACCAGGGGATGCCACCCCGTGTCGTCAGAATGAAGGCCGGAAAACGCACCGCGTTGGGAAGAATGACCCTTCAGCCCCAGACCGAGAACACTAACGTACCCAGTATTTTTTGACCCCTTTATCGGAAAGAAATAAGGGGTCTCATTGGTGTTGAATGGAGTGGGTCGAAACGAGTGCAAAACACACAAAGCTATCCCATGTTTCTGCGAAAGTGTTCATTATTTTGCAGAAACGACAAGTCAAACAAGTACCATTAAAATGATTGAGCCTGCACGTCGGGTGCTGATAGTGTACTGGTTTACGCGCTGTGCTGTAAAGACCGAAACGTAATTGTCATCAATGTAGAAACCGCACAGGTGAAGCATACCCCCGGAATACCTCCAAATGTACGATTTGTTGTCCAAAAGCGTTCAGAGGTACTTCTTTCAGATGTGTTGCCACTTTCAACCTATTCGCCACGGCCTTGATTTACCCACGGACCTACCCTGGTAATTGGAAAGTAAAAATGTGCAACATACATATATAAATATATATATATATATATATATACATATATATGTGTGTGTGTGTGTATATATCAAAGACAGAAAGCATGACATGAGACACGTCTGTTCTCTGTTCCGCATTTCTGAGCCAACGGGCTCCGGGCCAAAATTGCCGAATAGCATTTAACCGAATGCTTTTTCACCGAATATGATACACCGATGTCTTTCTCATATTGAATCGTGTCTTCTTGACTATGTGCATCTTCCTGAAATGCAAGCAAGTCCAAATGCCACTTGCAAAACGCAATGCTAATTGCAAATTATCGAACAAAACTGCCTATGCTTAACTCAGCATGTGTTCGCAGAAGTATTCATAACAACAGTCCATGGGCTGGGCCAAGGCTATGTCCTCTGTGGGCATATGATGATTGTACATATGAGCCAGTACTCTTTTCTTTACTTACAAACATCAAAACTACACAAAATTATGCACAAATTTGCGTTATTTACGAAAAATATTAAAAACTGGCCTGGCTTTCGGTTAATGACCTTGCCTTTCCGGAATGTCTGAAATATACAGACTTAAGATAGTATCATGTTTTATTACTATAACAAGTTTGAACAATAGCCAATAGCCCACAACAAATAAGCTCTGTGTCGTCGAAGTTTTGAAGGGTTGATCCCTTGGACATGGCCTAGGTAACCGATCTTGGTAGATACTAAAAGGATGCCAAATTCATAGCTGGAAAGGTACATACCATTTCGTGTTGCTGTAAGCCATCGTTTTAAAGCCAGGCTCGAAAAACCGCAACAGGGTGAGTCAACACAACCCCGCCGGGTGGGCGCGGGTAAAGATATTTTGGCTAAAATCCATTGATAGTTTTTCGACGCATAAACATTCGGGTAAAGAAAAGCTAGCTAATCAGTATTCGACTAAAACGTATTTTGGTACATTGCAATTCGACTACAGAACATTTTGACCAATCAGCCTACAGCAAAAATGAATTTCGACCTATTAATTTCACACCTGGCAATACGTCAGTTTGACAAGTGGGCTAACAGGCTTGTCCAAAAACTGCTTGCAATCTTTTAGTATTTTACCTTATTGACACGGAGGCAAAAGAGACGTCGGCAAATAGCACTCGGTCAAAAGCATTCAACAAATTGCTATTCGGCTAAGTACAGATTAAATGCCTGTCCAAAACCAATGTCATTTAGGGAATATTTAGGGACGGACGGACATTCACTGACGATACGCTTAACACTGCGCAAATAAGGAAAGGAGGTTTCACCCAGCGTAACCAGTGCGTAACCAGTAAAGGGGGCTAGAAGCTTGTCCAAAGTTTGTGACGTTATTTAGGGACCCAAAACGACACAGGTGCAGATGCTGGAAAAAAGGAGAAAACGAGGGGAACTCACGCTACCCCACTCTCACAGAAATGATACCCGAAGTCTAATAAGGGAAAATGAGCGAAAAGATTCAGATACGCAGCAAGATGCTGCTCTAATTGCGGGGCAAGTTCGCCCACCAAGAAGACAACCATACCCATTGGTATGCATCTCGGGCGCCTAAAACTGTCAATCTCACAGCCGCTACGGCTACCGCACAAGCGGCTGCGTGGTGGCGCCTTTCTCCGCTGTGTGTATTTCTGCGCTTGTCACTCAATGTTGCCGAATGGCTCACCAACGGCTTCCAACCGACCGGGCCGAGGTGGGCGCCGCCCTCCCCTCACCCAGCGCTATCATGCGGTCTGCGACGGAGGTATATAGCCGGCCGGCCGGCGGCACACGGCACACACAGCTCCGGAGCTACAGCCGGCAACATGAGGCGGATCACGGTGAGCTAGCGGCTAGCCAGTGGAGACACTCGGCGTCCTCGGCAGAGCAAGTCACCAACTGTGATTGTTAGAATTGGGATATGCATTCAGCACAGATGACCGTATGCACTCACAAACTTTGCCGTAGGAGAACATTCCAGCATGCCATTGCGGTAGATCATCAGCATCATGTGATAAATCTGGACCCGATTACAAAAAAATAAACAGATGCATTGCTGCATTCACAGATTTTTATAACACCCTTCGTAGTATGACAATTTATGGACAACACACAGCTGTCTACCCATATAACTGTATTCTTATCAATCAGGCTGATACAAGTCATCAGCAATCCTTCAACGAAGTCACATCAAACTTCCCAATCATACTTGCAAAGCGTTAAGAAAACGTTATCAGTTCGCATTTGACAAAACCGCATTTCAGGTCTATGTTGCACTGCTGGTGGGGGCACCCTGCCTGACTGGTGGCAGCTTCAGCAGAGGCGGCGCCGGATCATACCCTTCTCTGCCCAGCGGTAAAGGAAGCAGCTCCTTCGGATACTCAGCTCAGCCCAGCAGAGAAAGCAGAGGATCTACCACATACCGAGCTCCGTCCAGCGGAGGAGCTGGAGGTTCCGGCGGATACGAAGCTTCGTTCACCGGTGGAGGGGGTTGTTCCGGCAGATACGGAGCTTCGTCCAGCGGTGGAAGGGGAGGTTCCAGTGGATACGGAGCTCCGTCTAGCGGCGGGGGAAGAGGTTTCAGTGGATACGGAGCTTCGTCCAGCGGTGGAGCTGGAGGTTCCAGCGGATACGGAGCTCCGTCCAGCGGCGGAGCTGGAGGTTCCAGCGGATACGGAGCTTCGTCCAGCGGTGGAGATGGAGGTTCCAGCGGATACGGAGCTCCGTCCAGCGGTGGAGCTGGAGGTTCCAGCGGATACGGAGCTCCGTCCAGCGGCGGAGCTGGAGGTTCCAGCGGATACGGAGCTCCGTCCAGCGGCGGAGCTGGAGGTTCTAGCGGATACGGAGCTCCGTCCAGCGGCGGAGCTGAAAGTTCCAGCGGATACGGAGCTCCGTCTAGCGGCGGAGCTGTAGGTTCCAGCGGATACGGAGCTCCGTCCAGCAGAGGAGTTGGAGGTTCTAGTGGATACGGAGCTTCGCCCAGCGGTGGAGCTGGGGTTTCCAGCGGATACGGAGCTCCGTCCAGCGGCGGTGCTGGAGGTTCCAGCGGATACGGAGCTCCGTCCAGCGGCGGCGTCGGAGGTTCCAGCGGATACGGAGCTCCGTCCAGCGGCGGAGCTGGAGGTTCCAGCGGATACGGAGCTACGTCCAGCGGCGGAGCTGGAGGCTCCAGCGGATACGGAGCTCCGTCCAGCGGCGGAGCTGGAGGTTCCAGCGGATACGGAGCTCCGTCCAGCGGCGGAGCTGGAGATTCTAGCGGATACGGAGCTCCATCCAGCGGCGGAGCTGGAGGTTCCAGCGGATACGGAGCTCCGTCCAGCAGCGGAGCTGGAGGTTCCAGTGGATACGGAGCTCCATCTAGCGGTGAAGCTGGAGGTTCTAGCGGTTACGGAGCTCAGTCCAGCGGCGGAGGTGGGGGCTCCAGCGTATACGGAGCACCGTCCAGCAGCGGAAGAGGCGGGCCCAGTGGATCCGGTGGAGGGGGCTACGGGATTCCGCCCTCTGGCGGGAGCGGGGAATTGTCACCGGGATCTTCTGGTGGATACAGCGCCCCGTCCCAGTCATCTTCTGGTGGATACAGTGCCCGGTCCCAGTCATCTTCTGGTGGATACAGTGCCCCGTCCCAACTGTCTTCTGGTGGATACAGTGCCCCGTCCCAACTGTCTTCTGGTGGATACAGCGCCCCGTCCCTATCATCCAACAGCGGTAGTTCTCAATCGCTTTCACCAGTGTCTTACCAGGTCCAGCAGAAGACTTCAGACGGACATACAGTGCCCCTGTTGAGCTTCCAGGTGGCCGTCGTGTCCCACCTTCGTAAATAGGGCTCGGTAACTTCAGCCCAGACAAAAGAGGGCGCTCTAAGTTCAAGTGACATGCTAAAACGCACCGGTGAAGTGCTCATGCACAAAACTCCCGAAAAGACCTTGATGATTTTTTTATCAATGTTGACTTGCCTAGTTTTTCATATTTGCGTTGTGTAAGCATAATTTTTTCGTAGCACATGGCGATGAAGAGCAGGTGAAGTGGTTCATGGGCTCTTGGTGTGTGTGATATCTTGTTCCGGCACAGACAAGTAGCACGTACCGTTGTTTGGAAACTCGAACACGCTAGATCTGGTTGCCATGTGTCCGTGTGTAGCGTCCGTGACCATCGGCAGCCTTTGACGGCCTCGCCTTTGTGATATGAGCGACGTCGATTGGTCAGCATTTAAAAAGAGCTAAACCATATTTGGCAAGACAGTATTCCGTGGCCTGCGATTGGTCGGGAGCCTGGACTGTGACGGCTGGTGATAACGCAGACGGACAAGCACTGGAGAGTGGCGGCTGGGCTTTATTTCCTTGTCTGGATGATGACAGCTGTCGCTGGCTGCTGGCGTTTGGTCGAGAGGCAGCAGCTGGTGTATGGCGCCATTTCTTGTTTGCCTTATCCCCTACTTAAGTTGTGCTGTTGTCAGTGTGCTGTGATGTATTACATGTAACAATGTGTATGCCTTGTAAGTGGTATCGTATGAACTAACTAGGGCTAATTATCACAGCATTGCACAACATGCTGTGAGTTGCGAAAGCAGTTTTTTTGTTAACACGCGCCGATTTTTCTGAAATAAAGACTGAGCTTTCGTTCCTGGTTCTTCAGCATTACGAGCGGTAATATTTATATTAAGTTACCGCCGTTCAATACTCACCAAGAGGGCCTGTTTCTGCAACAGAGTTACTATAAATAGCAATAACAATGACGGCATTAATAGCTCGAGATATGCGCGTCCTCTCTTGAAGATGAATATCTTCAGGGATACCAAGTATTTCGAGGTGCCTACGAGGCACACACCGAGTTTTCGGCGGCTTTTGCTTGATGATCAGGTGCACTTCTGTGTGTTTATTGACACATAAACAATGCACAGACTCTCTTATTTACTTTATAGGCATATAGCTTTGTTGTGTGTCTAGTACAGTTCGAAGTTAAGCTTTTACTTTCGTCACGCGGCCAACATTTTGAGCCACATACCTCGAAGACTGGTGTGCAGCTATGTAGTACAAACATCTAAGTCTGTAGCACATGGACCAGCATCGTGCAACATCTGTTGTCAGACGATACTGAATGACACCTGTGGAAGGTATA
>NW_023596980.1:32703-59582 GCF_011947565.3 Pollicipes pollicipes
CATGCTAAAAAGCACCCGGTGAAGTGCTCATGCACAAAACTCCCGAAAAGACCTTGATGATTTTTTTATCAATGTTGACTTGCCTAGTTTTTCATATTTGCGTTGTGTAAGCATAATTTTTTCGTAGCACATGGCGATGAAGAGCAGGTGAAGTGGTTCATGGGCTCTTGGTGTGTGTGATATCTTGTTCCGGCACAGACAAGTAGCACGTACGTTGTTTGGAAACTCGACACGCTAGATCTGGTTGCCATGTGTCCGTGTGTAGCGTCCGTGTCCATCGGCAGCCTTTGACGGCCTCGCCTTTGGTGATATGAGCGACGTCGATTGGTCAGCATTTAAAAAGCGCTAAACCATATTTGGCAAGACAGCATTCCGTGGCTGGCGATTGGACGGGAGCCTAGACGGTGACGGCTGGTGATAACGCAGACGGACAAGAACTGGAGAGTTCCGGCTGGGCTTTAATTCCTGGTCTGGATGATGACAGCTATCGCTGGCTGCTGGCGTTTGGTCGAGAGGCAACAGCTGGTTGATGGCGCCATTTCTTGTTTGCCTTATCCGCTACTAAAGTTCGTGCTGTTGTCAGTGTGCTGTGATGTATTACATGTAACAATGTGTATGCCTTGTAAGTGGTATCGTATGAACTAACTAGGGCTAATTATCACAGCATTGCACAACATGCTGTGAGTTGCGAAAGCAGTTTTTTTGTTAACACGCGCCGATTTTTCTGAAATAAAGACTGAGCTTTCGTTCCTGGTTCTTCAGCATTACGAGCGGTAATATTTATATTAAGTTACCGCCGTTCAATACTAACCAGAGGGCCTGTTTCTGCAACAGAGTTACTATAAATAGCAATTACAATGACGGCATTAATAGCTCGAGCTATGCGCGTCCTCTCTTGAAGATGGATATCTTCAGGGATACCAAGTATTTCGAGGTGCCTACGAGGCACACACAGAGTTTTCGGTGGCTTTTGCTTGATGATCAGGTGCACTTCTGTGTGTTTAATGACACATAAACAATGCACAGACTCTCTTATTTACTTTATAGGCATATAGCTTTGTTGTGTGTCTAGTACATTTCGAAGTTAAGCTTTTACTTTCGTCACGCGGCCAACATTTTGAGCCACATACCTCGAAGACTGGTGTGCAGCTATGTAGTACGAACATCTAGGTCTGTAGCACATGGACCAGCATCGCGCAACATCTGTTGTCAGACGATACCGAATGACACCTGTGGAAGGTATAAAATATGCAGGCTCGATTTGTGTGTGGTGAAAAATCAAATCGAACCCCCAAAAATAGCAAATCGATTGTATTCAGAGAAGGGGTTTCGCCCAGCGTAACCAGCGCGAAATGGAGGGGAGCATCTGTTGAAAAAATTAAAAATGCGTGATGTGGTTGTGGACGACTCTCTCCCAAACATATGCTGTTGCAGATGTTGGAAAGGGTACGGGATATCGCAAGAGGCTCAGGCCATCCACTTCCAGAATGATGTTGCACCGAGCCTACCGCGGTCGACCGAATGAAAGGATTAAGATACGCCTTAATAAATTGCTTAGAAATGCTGGAATGGCTTGCACACCAATATGACAGCCATACCCACGAGGTTGAGAAAACGTCTCATGGGCGGCAAAAAGCTGGTTATCCCACTGCGATGGCTGCCGCGCAAGCAACTATGTGGTGGCGCCTCTCTCCGCAGCAGGCATTTCTGTGCCTGTCACCGTGTCAAGACATTAGTGCTCCGGCGGACTTACCCGGCCGACACTCACACCCGGCGGACATCCACCCCCAGCGGACACTCCGGCGGACACTCTTGGCGGCGGAAGGGAAATGACTTTAGTCCTGCGCGACATTGCTTCTACTGCAACAAAACTTTACAGACATGATTGCTACACGACAAAATGTATACTTAACACGCGCTTGGTTTGTTGTCACTTTGACCTTTAACTGTTTTCCAGAACGATTTCTGAGCTGCGCGTTGTAGCGATGCCAAACTTTGCACACCAGCAGGAAATTCTAGAGCGGATATTTTGCATCAGAAATAAGATTTATCTTGTAAGTTCACTGACCTATGGCAAGCCAATGTCAGACCGTTTCTGCCAGCGAATGCAATTTCTAGGGTGTCGTCAAATCTAACGCACCGTCAGAGTTTTAGACAAAGCCATACATCTCTGAGGTAGTTTGAAGACAACGAATGATTTAAATTTCAAACTGTAACAAATTACACTGACCTCAAATAGGGTACATAGGTGAGTCAAAGCTAATACTTTTTTACACAAAGCTTGCTTTATGCGATAGTTTTTGGTGTGATATTGAGTTTACTGGTAACATCGATTGCAACAGACATGTTCCAAGTACTTTTCAAAGGCCAGACTAGGTCACTGACCAAAATTGACCTAGGTCAACATTTGGTTTTGCAAACTTACCACCTAAGGTTGTTCCTAATGCTTATTGAAATAGCGAAATAGAAACAATGTCATAGCTTTTTGCTCACCTTGATCTTGGAAGGGCAAATTTTTTTCTGACGTTGAATAGAAACTAGCTAATTTTTGCTTGCACTAGCCATCTAGCATCAAGGTGGTTGCATGAGGAGGTATAAACGCACGTTGGACAACAGCTTGGTGTTCGACTTGATGTGATTTTCCTTGATCTAATATAGTCAGGAGCCTTAAATTTTAACACAAGTAAATTCCTATGCAAGTAAACTCACCCTGTAACTTTGGCATACCTAGCTCTCTATACAGGTAGGATACCAGGGGTCAAATTGACCCCACCCCCCACCCCTCAAGCCAAGGGTATTCAGCCGACCCCCGGGGCGCGAGTTAAAGAAGCACACTCGCCAATGCATCTAATGCAAAAGCTTATAGCCTTTACTTTTACGCGGCACTTATCCATCTGTCTTATACTATTATACTGAAGAAGCAGCATGTGTGTGTGTGTGTGTGTGTGTGTGTGTGTGTGTGTGTGTGTGTGTGTGTGTGTGTGTGTGTGTGTGTGTGTGTGTGTGTGTGTGTGTGTGTGTGTGTGGTGTGTGTGTGTGTGTGTGTGTGTGTGTGTGTGTGTGTGTGTGTGTGTGTGTGTGTGTGTGTGTGTGTTGTGTGTGTGTGTGTGTGTGTGTGTGTGTGTGTGTGTGTGTGTGTGTGTGTGTGTGTGTGTGTGTGCGTGTCTACCATCTCATTGGGATCACCTGCAAGGAAAACGGCGGAGTGTGTGATACAATTTTCACACGAGCAAGGCTTGCTGGCAAAGCGCGTCTGAGTGACGTCAAAATTCTGCATTTTACAAAAATGAGCGCGTGGTTAGCAGAAACAGGACACACGAATCTTCATAGGCTTAACAAGAGCGACGCCAATTTCATGACGACTGGCAGGCGGTCCGACACGCTTCGTTTCCCGGAGTCATATCTCGATAGCCAAGGGATGCAGCGACCTGAAACTTGCATACCCAGATAGACAATTGCATAGGCCATCGGATTTGGGTAAGTTTGTGGCGCCACGTGCTCCGTAGCACGTGCAAAAGAGGTAAAAGGATGAAATCGGACGGTTTTGACCGATTTTTACGCTTTGGATGACATCTCTAGGTTTAAAAGGGCCCTTCGCGCCCCTCGGCACCTACGATTAAAAGCCCGAAGGACCCGAAAGACTAGCTGGAGGTCTCATTTAGCTGCCCCGGCTCGCAGGGCCGGGCACTCCAGTACCAGCCAGGGGATCCTGCACGCTGATCAGGGGCTCGCTGAGTCGATAAGGGCCTGTACTTCGATTGGATACCACCAGTAACGCACAGTCGGCTTCGTGGCGGCATGGGTCAAGGCCCATTTCCCAAGCAGGGGCAAAGCCTGATCCAGCGATTTGCATTGTTTCGTGGCCCCACAGCGCTTAACAGGGGCCCTGTGTCGTCAAGGGGCTCCGAGTCGGCTAGAGGCGGTGTTCGAAGAGGCCCGAAGAGCCTCCAGGGCCCACCGGGTCCGACGATCAAGGGCCCGATTGGAGGGTCTAAGGGCATAAAGGGCTGGTTAGAGTCTAATTCGAGAGTCCCGTCTTGCGAAAACGGAACCTCCAATATCAATGAGAGGCCCTTTTCGCTGATCGAGAACCCCTGAATCGATACGCGCCTTTATGTCAGTCCGGTACCACGATACCAAACAGTCGGCTCCGTGTCGATATGGGCATGGAGGCTTATTTCCCAATCATCTATAAAGCCGGGACCATTGATTTAGACTGGTCGGAGGCCTTATGTTTGTCAGGATCACACAGCGCGTAAGAGAGGGCCCTGAGCTCGCAAGGGACCTAAGCCGACCAAGGGAAGTATTGAATGAGGCCCGAAGCAGGGCCCGGGCGGCCCGCCGGAACCGACGATCAAAGGCCCAGCTGGAGGGTAAAAGGACTGCCTACAGGTCACATAAAGAGTCGCGGCCCGCAGGGTCGTGACCTGAAATATCAGTCAGAGGTCCCTTGCACCATTCGAAGAATCCGTGAGACAATGCGGGTGTGTAAGTCGGTCAGAGACCACGAACACCGAACAGTAGGCTCCATGTCCGCCTGAACCATTGAGACCCATTTCCCAAGTAGAGACAAGGCCGAGGTCCGTGACGTGCAGCGTTCGCTGTCCCCGACATAATGAGGGACACCTCTGTCGGTTAGGGGCTACAATGCCGAACAGGCGTTCTGTGCCGGCAAGTGTCCCTGAGTTAACGCGGTGCTTGACGGGCCCGAAGAGGGGCCGAAAGGTCTCTCGAGACCAAAGATCAGGGGCCGGACGGGATGGCTGGATGGTCCGAAGGGCTGGCTTTAGGACCATAGGGCCATGATCTCAAATGTCAATAAAATGGCCTGTTGCACCGACAGAGACCTCTGAGACAGAGAGTTCGTCTATGTCGGCCAGAAATCACGAACAACGAACAGTCAACTTCGTGTTGGTCTGAGCTCTGACGGCCCATTTCCTAAGCAGAGGCAAAGCCGGGCCCGCGATCTGCATTGGTCGGGCTGCTGTATCTTTCTGGGACCACAGTGCTCAACAGGGCATTCCGTGTCAACAAGGGGCCTCGAATCGGTTAAGGGAAGATTTGTCCAGCAGGGACAGGGACGGGAGCCTGAATGGCGGAGGATCTCTTGCGTTGGTCGCGGCCCTCTGGCAATGGAAGGAAACGTACAAACTGATGATGAATGGTTACATTGAGGTAATAGAAGGGTCCTGTGCCAGTCAGAGCCCCCAGTACCGAACGGTAGGCCCTCCAGCCCTATTCGAGCATGACCCGTTGATGATGATGATTGGTGTTTTAGGGCGCGTGGACTTCTAGGGTCATTTTGCGCTCCAGCATGTCCCGTTAAGTCCAACTGGAGTCGATGCGTTTAACACCTACGGCGAGCAGGGTTGTTTAATGACCGGTCATGCGTTAATCCAGGGTCAACTGCTCCTGTCAGAAGGCCTCCCGCATCAGAGAACGGACCAATGTTATATGATGTGTCCCATTAAGGGCCTCCGGATCGACCAGGGGATGCCACCCCGTGTCGCCAGAATGACGGCCGAAAAACGCACCGCGTTGGGACGGAATGGCCCTTTAGCCCAGACCGAGAACACTAACGTACCCCGTATTGTTTGGCCCCTTTAGCGGAAAGAAATAAGGGGTCGCATTGGTGTTCAATGGAGTGGGTCGAAACGAGTGCAAACACATACAAGCAATCCCATGTTTCTCCGAAAGCGTTCATTATTGTGCAGAAACGACTAGTCAAACAAACGCCATTAAAATGATTGAGCCCGCACGGCGGGTGCTGATAGTGTAGTGGTGAACGCGTCTGCTTTAATCACTGCGCGTCTGAGAGACCACAGGTACGGGGTGGCGACACCAGCACCTGCTTGCGTCATAAAGCTCAGCGACGCGCCCGTGATGTCAGGGAGGAAGGATGACGATAGCTTGGGTTAAAGTTTTTGTAAAACCGAACGGCGTTGTCCACTGCAAGTGACGCCAGGGGCGGGCGCCGAGCGCGCAACAATGGCCATAACAAAATAATGTTTCTGAATGCCTTTCAAAAGTTATTCATGCAGTTCAAAGATCACACCGGACGAGCCGGTTTTTACAACTTTACCACGTTTGCGGCATGTTCAGGCTGTTCCATGGACAGATTAGCAGTTAAAGCAACATGGAAAACAGAGATTTTACCTTAACGCTTCCAGTTCCACCACCAGATTCTGGCACCACCTAGCGGTGCTGTGAAGACCCAAAGGTTATTGTCATCACTGTTGAAACCGCACAGGTAAAACATACCCCCGGAATATCTCTGAATGTACGATTTGTTGTCCAAAAGCGTTCAGAGGTACTTCTTTCAGATGCGTTGCCATTTTCAACCTATTCGCCACGGCCTTGAGTTACCCACGGATCTACCCTGGTAATTGGAAGGTAAAAATGTGCTATATATATATATATATATATATATATATATATATAAAAGCTAGAAAGCATGACATGAGACACGTCTGTTCTCTGTTTCGCATTTCTGAGCCAGTGGGCTCCGGGTCAAAATTGCCGAATAGCATTTTACCGAGTGCTCTTTCACCGAATATGATAAACCGAAGTCTTTCTCGTAGTGAATGCGTGTCTTCTTGACTATGTGCATCTTCCTGAAATGCAAGGAAGTCCAAATGCTAATTGCAAAACGCAATGCTAATTGCAAATTATCGAACAAAGCTGTCTATGCTTAACTCAGCATGTGTTTCCCAGAAGTACTCATAACAGCAGTCCATGGGCTGGGCCAAGGCTATGTCCTCTGTGGGCGCATGATGATTGTACATATGAGCTAGTACTCTTTTCTTTACTTACAAACATCAAAACTACACAAAATTATGCACAAATTTGCGTAAACTACGAAAAAGATTAAAACCTGGCCTGGCTTCAGGTTAATGACCTTGTCCTTTCCGGAATGCCTGAAATATGCAGACTTGACATAGCATCATGTTTTATTACTGTAACAAGTTTGAACAATAGCCAATAGCCCACAACAAATTAGCTCTGTGTCGTCCAAGTTTTGAAGGGTTGACCCCTTTGACATGGCCTAGGTAACCGATCTTGGTAGATACTAAAAGGATACCAAATTCGTAGCTGGAAAGGTACATAGCATTTCGTGTTGCTGCAAGCGATCGTTTTAAAGCTAGGCTCGAAAAACCGCAACAGGGTGAGTCAACACAACCCCGCCGGGTGGGCGCGGGTAAAGATATTTTGGTTAAAATCCATTGATAGTATTTCGACGCATAAACGTTCGGGTTAGGAAAAGTTAGCTTATCAGTATTCGACTAAAACGCATTTTGGTACAATGACATTCGACTACAGAACATTTTGGCAAATCAGTGTTCAGTAAACATGAATTTCGACCTATTAATTTCACACCTGGCAATGCGTCAGTTTGGCAAGTGGGCAAACAGGCTTGTCCAAAAACTGCTTTCGAGCTTTTAGTATTTTACCTTATCGACACGGAGGCAAAAGAGGCGTCGGCAAAGAGCACTCGGTCAAAAGCATTCAACAAAATGCTATTAGTTTAAGTACAGATTAAATGCCTGGCCAAAACCAAAGTCATTTAGGGAATATTTAGGGACGAACGGACATTCACTGACGGTACGCTTAACACTGCGCAACTAAGGAAAGGAGGTTTCACCCAGCGTAAGCAGTGCGTAACCAGTAAAGGGAGCTAGAAGCTTGTTCAAAATTTGTGACGTTATTTAGGTACTCAAAACGACAAAGGTGCAGGTGCTGGAAAAAGAGGGGAGAACGAGGGAAGCTCACCTTACTTCACTTTCAACGTAATGCTACCCGAAGTCTAATAAGGGAAAATGAGCGAAAAGATTCAGATACGCAGTAAGAAATTGTCCCAATTGCTGGGCATCTTCGCCCACCAAAAAGACAGCCATACCCATTGGTATGCCTCTTGGGCGTCCAAAACTGTCAATCTCACAGCCGCTACGGCTACCGCACAAACGGCCGAGTGGTGGCGCCTTTCTCCGCAGTGTGTATTTCTGCACTAGTCACTTAATGTGGCCGAATAGCTCACCTATCAACGGCTTCACGCTGACCGGGCCGGGGTGGGCGCCGCCCTCCCCTCACCCAGCACTATCATGCGATCTGCGACGGAGGTATATAGCCGGCCGGCCGGCGGCACACGGCACACACAGCTCCGGAGCTACAGCCGGCAACATGAGGCAGATCACGGTAAGCATGCGGCTAGCCAGTGGAGACACTCGGCAACTTCAGCAGAGCAAGTCACCAACTGTGATTGCTAGAATTGGGATACGCATTCAGCACAGATGACCGTATGCTTTCACAAATTTGCCGTGGGAGAACATTCCAGCATGCCATCGCGGTAGATCATCAGCATCATGTGATAAATCTGGACCCGATCTAAAAATAAAATAAACAGATGCACTGCTGCATTCAAAGATTTTCATAACACCCTTCGCAGTATGGCAATTTATGGGCAACACACAGCTGTCTAACCATATAACTGTATTTTTATCAATCAGGCTGATACAAGTCATCAGCAATCCTTCAACGAAGTCACATCAACCTTCTCAATCATACTTGCAAAGCGTTAAGAAAACGTTATCAGTTCGCATTTGACAAAACCGCATTTCAGGTCTATGTTGCACTGCTGGTGGCGGCACCCTGCCTGACTAGTGGCATCTTCAGCAGAGGCGGGGCCGGATCATACCCTTCTCTGCCCAGCGGTAAAGGAAGCAGCTCCTTCGGATACTCAGCTCAACCCAGCAGAGAAAGCAGAAGATCTACCATATACGGAGCTCCGTCCAGCAGAGGAGCTGAAGGTTCCGGCGAATACGAAGCTTCGTCCAGCGGTGGAGGGGGTGGTTCCGGCGGATACGGAGCTTCGTCCAGCGGTGGAAGGGGAGGTTCCAGTGGATACGGAGCTCCGTCTAGCGGTGGGGGAAGAGGATTCAGTGGATACGGAGCTCCGTCCAGCGGCGGAGCTGGAGGCTCCAGCGGATACGGAGCTCCGTCTAGCGGCGGAGCCGGAGGTTCCAGTGGATACGGAGCTCCGTCTAGCGGCGGAGTTGGGGGTTCCAGCGGATACGGAGCTCCGTCAAGCAGAGGAGTTGGAGGTTCTAGTGGATACGGGGCTTCGTCCAGCGGTGGAGCTGGGGTTTCCAGCGGATACGGAGCTCCGTCCAGCGGCGGAGCTGGAGGTTCCAGTGGATACAGAGCTCCGTCTAGCGGCGGAGCTGGAGGTTCCAGCAGATACGGAGCTCCGTCCAGTGGCGGAGCTGGAGGCTCCAGCGGATACCGAGTTCCACCTAGCGGCGGAGCCGGAGGTTCTAGCAGATACGGAGCTCCATCCAGCGGCGGAGCTGGAGGTTCCAGCGGATACGGAGCTTCGTCCAGCAGCGGAGCTGGAGGTTCCAGCAGACACGGAGCTCCGTCCAGCGGCGGAGTCGGAAGCTCTAGCGGATATGGAGCTCCGTCCAGCAGCGGAGCTGGTGGTTCTAGTGGATACAGAGCTTCGTCCATCGGTGGAGCTGGTGGTTCTAACGGTTACGGAGCCCCGTCCGGTGGCGGAGCTGGAGGTTCCAGTGGATACGGAGCTCCGTCCAGCAGCGGAGCTGGAGATTCCAGTGGATACGGAGCTCCGTCTAGCGGAAGAGCTGGAGGTTCCAGCGGACACGAAATTTCGTCTAGCGGTGGAGGAGCAGTTTCCAGTGGAACTGGAGGTTCGTCTAACGGTGGAGGAGGAGATTCCCGTGCATACGGAGCTTCGTCTAGCGGAGGAGCTGGAGGTTCCAGCGTATACGGAGCACCGTCCAGCAGCGGAAGTGGCGGACCCAGTGGATCCGGTGGAGGGGGCTACGGGACTCCGCCCTCTGGCGGGAGCGGGGAATTGTCACCGGGATCTTCTGGTGGATACAGCGCCCCGTCCCAGTCATCTTCTGGTGGATACAGTGCCCCGTCCCAGTCATCTTCTGGTGGATACAGTGCCCCGTCCCAGTCATCTTCTGGTGGATACAGTGCCCCGTCCCAGTCATCTTCTGGTGGATACAGTGCCCCGTCCCTATCATCCAATACCGGCAGTTCTCAAGCACTTTCCCCAGTGTCTTACCAGGTGCAGCAGAAGACTTCAGACGGACATACAGTGCCTCTGTTGAGCTCCCAGGTGGCCGCCGTGTCCCACCTTCGTAAATAGGGCTCGGCAGCTTCCTCCCCAGACAATAGAGGGCGCTCTAGGTTCAGGTGACGTGTTAAAACGCACCGGTGAAGTGCTCATACACAAAACTCCTGAAAAGACCTTGATGATTATTTTATCAATGTTGACTTGCCTAGTTCTTCATATTTGCGTTGTGTAAGCATAGTTTTTTCGTCGCACATGGCGATGAAGAGCAGGTGAAGTGGTTCATGGGTTCTTGGTGTGTGTGATGTCTTGTTCCGGCACAGACAAGTATCACGTATGTTATTTGAAAACTCGACACGCTAGATCTGGTTCTCATGTGTCTGTGTGTGGCGTCCGTGTCCATTGGCAGCTATTTACGGCATCACCTTTGGTGATATGAGCGACGTCGATTGGTCAGCATTTTAAAAGAGCTATACCATATTTGGCAAGACAGCATTCCGTGGCTGGTGATTGGTCGGGAGCCTGGACGGTGACGGCTGGTGATAACGCAGACGGACAAGCACTGGAGAGTGGCGGCTGGGCTTTATTTCCTTGTCTGGATGATGACAGCTGTCGCTGGCTGCTGGCGTTTGGTCGAGAGGCAGCAGCTGGTGTATGGCGCCATTTCTTGCTTGCCTTATCCCCTACTTAAGTTGTGCTGTTGTCAGTGTGCTGTGATGTATTACATGTAACAATGTGTATGCCTTGTAAGTGGCATCGTATAAACTAACTAGGACCAATCATCGCAGCATTGCACAGTATACTGTGAGTTGCGAAAGCAGTTTTTTTGTTAGCACGCGCCGATTTCCTGAAAAAAAGACTGAGCTTTCGTTCCTGGTTCTTCAGCATTATGAGCGGTAATATTTATATTCAGTTACCGCCGTTCAATACTCACCAAGAGGGCCTGTTTCTGCAACGGAAATACTATAAATAGCGATTATAATGACAGCATTAATAGCTCGAGATATGCTCGTCCTCTCTTGAAGATGAATATCTTCAGGGATACCAAGTATTTCGAAGTGCCTACGAGGCACACGCAGAGTTTTCGGTGGCTTTTGCTTGATGATAAGGTGCACTTCTGTATGTGTTTAATGATACATAAACAATGCACAGACTCTCTTATTTACTTTATAGGCATTTAGCTTTATTGTGTGTCTAGTACAGGTCGAAGTTGAGCTTTTACTTTCGTCCCGCGGCCAACATTTTGAGCCACATACCTCGAATACTGGTGTGCAGCTATGTGGTACGAACATCTAGGTCTGTAGCACATGGACCAGCATCGCGCAACATCTGTTGTCAGATGATACTGAATGACACCTGTGGAAGGCATAAAATATGCAGGCTCGATTTGTGTGTGGTGAAAAATCAAATCGAACCTAAAACAATAAACAACTCGATTGTATTCAGAGAAGGGGTTTCGCCCAGCGTAACCAGCGCGAAATGGAGGGGAGCATCTGTTGAAAAAATTAAAAATGCGTGATGTGGTTGTGGAGGACTCTCTCCCAAACATATGCTGTTGCAGATGTTGGAAGTGTACGGTGATATCGCAAGAGGCTCAGGCCATCCACTTCCAGAACGATGTTGCCCCCAGTCTACCGCGGTCGACCGAATGAAACGATTAGGATACATCTTAATAAATTGCTTAGAAATGCTGGAATGGCTAGCACACCACTATGACAGCCATACCCACGAGGTTGAGAAAACGTCTCATGGGCGGCAAAAAGCTGGTTATCCCACTGCGATGGCTGCCGCGCAAGCAACTATGTGGTGGCGCCTCTCTCCGCAGCAGGCATTTCTGTGCCTGTCACCGTGTCAAGACATTAGTGCTCCGGCGGACTTACCCGGCCGACACTCACACCCAGCGAACATCTACCCGCAGCGGACACTCCGGCGGACACTCTTGGCGACGGAAGGGAAATGACTTTAGTCCTGCGCGACATTGCTTCTACTGCAACAAAACTTTACAGACATGATTGCTACACGACAAGATGTATACTTAACACGCGTTTGATTTGGTGTCACTTTGATCTTCAACTCTTTTCCAGAACGATTTCTGAGCTGCGCGTTGTAGCGATGCCAAACTTTGCACACCAGTAGGAAATTCTAGAGCGGATATTTTGCATCAGAAATTAGATTTATCTTGTAAGTTCTCTGACCTATGGCAAGCCAATGTCAGACCGTTTCTGCCATCGAAGGCAATTTCCAGCGGATACGGAGCGCCGTCCATCGGCGGAGGTGGAGTTTCCAGCGGATACGGAGCTCCGTCCAGCGGTGGAGCTGGATGTTCCGGCAGATATGGAGCTCGGTCCAGCGGCGGAGCTGGAAGTTCCAGTGGACATGGAGCTTCGTCCAGCGGGGGAGCTGGAGGTTCCAGCGGATACGGAGCTCCGTCCAGTGGCGAGGCTAAAGGTTCAAGCGAATATATGGAGCTCAGTCCAGCGGCGGAGGTGGAGGCTCCAACGTATACGGAGCACCCTCGAGCAGCGGAAGAGCACCGGGCGCAGTGGATCCGGTGGAGGGGGCTACGGGATCCCGCCCTCTGGCGGGAGCGGGGAATTGTCACCGGGATCTTCCGGTGGATACAGTGTCCCGTCCCAACTGTCTTCTGGTGGATGCAGTGGCCCGTCCCAACTGTCTTCTGGTGGCTACAGTGGCCCATCCCAGCTATCTTATGGTGGATACAATGCCCCGTCTCTATCATCCAATGCCGTTAGTTCTCAAAAGCTTTCACCAGTGTCTTATTAGGTCCAGCAGAAGACATCAGACGGACATACAGTGCCCCTGTTGAGCTTCCAGGTGGCCGCCGTGTCCCACCTTCGTAAATAGGGCTCGGTGACTTCACCGCAGACAATAGAGGGCCCTCTAGGTTCAGGTGACATGTTAAAACGCACCGGTGAAGTGCTCATGCACAAAACTCCTGAAAAGACCTTGATGATTATTTTATCAATGTGGACGTGCCTAGACTTTCATATTTGCGCTGTGTAAGCATAGTTTTTTCGTAGCACATGGCGATGAAAGGCAGGTGAAGTGCTTCATGGGTTCTTGGTGTGTTTGATATCTTGTTCCCGCACAGACAAGCATCACGTATGTTATTTGGAAACTCGACACGCTACACCTGGTTCCCATACGTCTGCGTGTGGCGTCTGTGTCCATTGGCAGCCACTGACGGCCTCGCGTTTGGCGATATGAGCGACGTCGATTGGTCAGCATTTCAAAAGCGCTACGCCATATTTGGCAAGACAACATTTCGCGTCTGGTGATTGGTCGGGAGCCTGGGCGGTGACGGCTGGTGAGAACGTAGACGGACAAGCACTGGGGAGTTGGGGCTGGGCTCTAATTCCTTGTCTGGATGATGACAGCTATCGCTCGCTGCTGGCGCACGGTGGAGAGCAAAAAGTTGGTTGATGACGCCATTTCTTGTTTGCCTTGTCCTCTACTTAAGTTCGTGCTGTTGTCAGTGTGCTGTGATGTATTACATGTCACAATGTTTATTCCTTGTAAGTGGCATCGTATGAACTAAGTAGGTGTTTGGGAGCCTAATGTCACAGCGTTGTGCAATATACTTTGAGTTGCGAAAGCAGTTTTTTTTGTTAACACGCGCCGATTTTCCTGAGAAGAAGACAGAACTTTCGTTCCTGGTTCTTCAGCATTATGAGCGGTAATATTTATGTTAAGTTACCACCGTTCAATACTCACCAAGAGGTCCGATTTCTGCAACGGAGTTATCATAAATAACGATTATAGTGGCGGTATTCATAGCTCGAGATGTGCTAGCCCTCTCTTGAAGATGAATATCTTCAGGGATACCAAGTACTTCGAGGTGCCCACGAGGCACACACCGAGTTTTCGGTGGCTTTTGGTTGATGAGGTGCACTTCTCTATGTGTTTAATGATGCTTACATAAACAATGCACGGACTGTCTTATTTGCTTTATAGGCATTTAGCTTTACTGTGTGTCTAGTACAGGTTGAGGCTTAGCTTTTACTTTCGTCACGCGGCCAGCATTTTGAGCCACATACCTCGAAGACTGGTATGCAGCTATGTGGTACGAACAGCTAAGTCTGTAGCACGTGAACCAGCAACATGTAACATCTGTTGTCAGACTATACTGAATGACACCTATGGAAGGTATCAAATATGCAGGCTCGATTTGTGTGTGATGAAAAATCAAATCGAAACTAAAAAATAAACAAATCAATCAGTCCGCCAGCGGACACTGCGGCGGACACACCTGGCGGCAGTAGTGAAATGACTTAAGTCCTGCGCGACATTGCTTCTACTGCAATACAAACTTCACAGACATGATTGCTACACGACAAAATGCACACTTAACACGCGTTTGGGTTGGGGTCACTTTGACCTCCAACTGTTTTCCAGAACGATTTTGGAACTGCGCGTTGTAGTGATGCCAAACTTTGCATGGTAGTAGGAAATTCTATAGCGGATATTTTGCGTCAGAAATTAGATTTATCTTGTAAGTCCACTGAGCTATGGCAGGCCAATGTCAGACCGTTCCTGTCAGCGAAGGCAATTTCTAGGGTATCCTCAAATCTAAGACACCGTCAGAGTTTTAGACAAAGCCATACATCTCTGAGATAGTTTAAAGACAACGAATGAATTAAATTTCAAGCTGCAACAAATTACACTGACCTAAAATATGGTATAGAGGTGAGTCAAAGCGTTATTTTTTTACACAAAGCTTGCTTTATGCGATAGTTTTTAGTGTGATATTGAGTTTACTGGTAACATCGATTGCAACAGACATGTTCCAAACACTTTTCAAAGGCCAGACTAGGTCACTGACCAAAACTGACCTAGGTCAACATTTGGTTTTGCAAATTTACCACCTAGGGTTGTTCCTAATCCTTATTGAAATAGCGAAATCGAAACAATCTCGTAGCTTTTTGCTCACCTTGATCCTGGAAAGGCAATTTTTTTCTGACGTTAAATAGGAACTAGCTAATTTTTGCTTGCACTAGCCATCTAGCATCAAGGTGGCTGCATGAGGAGGTATACACGCACGTTGGACAACAGCTTGGGGTTCGACTTGATGTGACTTTCCTTGACCTATTATCATAGTCAGGAGCCTTAAATTTTAACACAAGTTAATTCCTATGCAGGTAAACTCACCCTGTAACTTTGGCATATCTAGCTCTCTATACAGCTAGGATATCAGGGGTCAAACTGACCCCACCCCCACCCCCAAGCCAAGGGTATTCAGCCGACCACCGGGGCGTGAGTTAAAGAAACATACTCGCCAATGCATCTAATGCAAAAGCTTTTAAAAAAGCCTTTACTTTTACGCGGCATTTATCCATCTGTCTTATACTATTATACTGAAGAAGCAGCATGTGTGTGTGTGTGTGTGTGTGTGTGTGTGTGTGTGTGTGTGTGTGTGTGTGTGTGTGTGTGTGTGTGTGTGTGTGTGTGTGTGTGTGTGTGTGTGTGTGTGTGTGTGTGTGTGTGTGTGTGTGTGTGCGTGTCTACCACCTCATTGGGATCACCTGCAAGCTAAACGGCGGAGTGTGTGATACAATTTTCACACGAGCAAGGCTTGCGGGCAAAGCGCGTCTGAGTGACGTCAAAATTCTGCATTTTACAAAAAATTAGCGCGAGGTTAGCAAAAAAGGAACAAGAATCTTCATGGGCTTAACACGAGCGACGTCAATTTCATGACGACCGGCCGATGGCCCGACACGCTTCGTTTCCCGGAGTCATATCTCGATAGCCGAGGGTTGCAGCGACCTGAAACTTGCATACCCAGATAGACAATTGCATAGGCCATCGGATTTGGGTAAGCTTGTGGTGCCACGTGCTCCGTAGCACGTGCAAAAGAGCTAAAAGGATGAAATCGGACGGTTTTGACCGATTTTTACGGTTTGGATAACATCTCGGCACCCAGAGCAGGTATAGGAGTGATTTTGTTTCGCAACTTTAACAGTTGAAGCGGCTACACTTTCAGTGTGCATCGCCAGTTGGTGGAGAGCACCGTTCCGCTGCAAGTTGTAAGGCATGGCGCAAACGGCCAAGTTGTAAAATTCGGCGCTAAATGGAGCCGCTACCGTCAAAACCATTCATGATTTAGCGTTGAAAACCAAGGCAGCGTGTGGGTCGATAATTACTTCTCTTTCTACACGGTCGATACTGATAGTGTAATGGTAAACGCGCCTACTTTAACCACTGCGCGTCTGAGAGACCACAGGTACGGGGTTCGACATCCCGCGGCTCGACTTCCCGGGGTTCGACTCCGACTTGCACCCAGCGCCCGGAGAAAGGGCGCTGGGTCCACGGACGGTTCCGGCGGGTAGCGACGATTTCCCGTGACCTGTTTGACAGCGAATTGTCTCAAACTTGTCTTGCTCGGGATTGCGGTGCACATGCGGCAGTTTTGGTCTGTCGGCCTCTCCGTGGGGTTTGGCAAACGGTGTTTGCTGAGGCGTGCACAAAGGCACACAGAGCGGGCAGGTAACCAGCTGTGTGAATATTCAGCTATTCCAAACTGCACACAATCACGACATGGTGTCATGATTCCCTGCTTAGATCATAAGAAAATGTGGTTGCACCGCAAGAACGCCGTAGATTGTCCGGGACTGCCGAGCTGAAAGGTGTTTCTCTCCATGTATCACCGTAAGCCAGACCCTTTTTCCCGAATGTTACCGAGGCTCAAGCCTCCCTCAAGCCGCGAAAGTACCCACGCCTTTGCATGGCTATGTCTGTACAAACTAGAAACATTCGTGGAAGTCAGCCCTGGTCAAAACGGTACCATGAGAGGAACGATACTGGTATTTTGACGTCTGTCTTCAGCTGTTGTTACAATTTATATCCTTGAGTTGGAGCTTGTTGCGCTATGGTCCATTGTTGATTGTTGATTGTCACGTGTTCTTTAATGGTATTACCACATCTCAGCGTTTCATAGTTCACGTGTCTTTTTTTCCAGTTGTTTCTTTTTAGGAACCTGGCTTGTCGTTTTTCACTCGTGATCACGAACAGATCCTTAAATTTCGGGTACTTTCAATACACTACTGATGTTTGCACTATAACATCGTTTAACCAGTATATTGTTGTATATCCAAGGTCAGTAGCTCAGCATAAGAAATATAAAATCAGTATACGTGAGTTGTATCATCTCTCGGGTGACATAACACGCTGTGCTCTTTATCCGTTTATCGTAAAACAATAAACGGCAAAGCTAAATTCGTTATAAAATAAAAACAGCGGTGCTGCCAATGGTTCAGAGGTTTGAGTACCTGTGTCAGCGATAGGTCCGCGGGATCCATCCGTATACCTCAAATGCCACACACCTGTACCGCTCAACTTGTCCATGAAATACCTTCTGTATGGAGGTAGAGGAGGCTCTTGATGGAGCGTTACAGAAGCGCAGCGGAAGGAGGGGTAATGGACAGCGTAACGTTACGCTCAAGCGTGGCTGTGACTCATGCCAAAAGTAATAAAAAGCAAATAGCACTTTAACGCCATGATACACTGTAGGCTTTCTCCAGTACCGCGGGCGGGGGACACGGGGGCACGTGCCCCCGTTAGGTTTAAAAGGCCCCTTCGGGCCCCTCGGAACCTACGATTAAAAGCCCGGAGGACCCGAGAGACTAGCTGGAGGTCTCATTCAGGGGCCCCGGCTCGCAGGGCCGGGCACTCAAGTGCCAGCCAGGGGATCCTGCACGCTGATCAGGGGCTCGCTGAGTCGATAAGGGCCTGTACTTCGATTGGACACCACCAGTAACGCACAGTCGGCTTCGTGGCGGTATGGGTCAAGGGCCCATTTCCCAAGCTTTTGCAAAGCCTGATCCAGCGATTTACATTGCTCGGGGCCCCACAGCGCTTAACAGGGACCCTGTGTTGTCAAGGTGCTCCAAGTCGGCTGGAGGCGGTGTTCGAAGAGGCCCGAAGAGCCTCCAGGGCCCACCGGGTCCGACGATCAAGGGCCCGATTGGAGGGTCTAAGGGCATAAAGGATTGGTCAGAGTCCAATTCGAGGGTCCCATCTTGCGAAAACGAACCCTCCAATATCAATGAGGGGCCCTTTTCGCTGATCGAGAACCCCTGAGTCGATACGCACCTTTATGTCGGTCCGGTACGACCATACCAAACAGTCGGCTCCGTGTGGATATGGGTATGAAGGCTTATTTTCCAATCATCTATAAAGCCGGGACTAGGGCTTTACACTGGTCGGAGGCTTTACATTTGTCAGGGCTACACAGCGCCTAAGAGAGGGCCCTGAGCTCGCAAGGGCCCCAAGCCGACCAAGGGAAGTATTGAATGAGGCCCGAAGCAGGGCCCGGGCGGCCCGCCGGAAGCGACGATCAAAGGCCCAGCTGGAGGGTATAAGGACTGACCACAGGTCACATAAAGAATCGCGGCCCGTAGGGTCGAGGCCCGAGATATCAGTCAGAGGTCCCATTGCACCATTCCAAGAATCCGTGAGACAATGCGGGCGTGTAAGTCGGTCAGAGACCACGAACACCGAACAGTCGGCTCCATGTCCGCCTGAACCATTGAGACCCATTTCCCAAGCAGAGACGAGGCCGAGGTCCGTGATGTGCAGCGTTCGGTGTCCCCGACATAGTGAGGGACTCCTGTGTCTGATAGGGACTACAGTGCCGAACAGGGGTCCTGTGGCGGCAAGTGTCCCTGAGTTGGAGCGGTGCTTGACGGGCCCGAAGAGGGGCCGAAAAGTCTCCCTAAACCAAAGATCAGGGGCCGGATGGGATGGCTGGATGGTCCGAAGGGCTGGTTTTAGGACCATAGGGCCATGATCTCAAATGTCAATAAGATGACCTGTTGCACCGATAGAGACCTCTGAGACAGAGAGTTCGTCTATGTCGGCCAGAAATCACGAACAACGAACAGTCGGCTTCGTGTTGGTCTGAGCTCTGACGGCCCATTTCCCAAGCAGAGGCAAAGCCGGGCCCGCGATTTGCATTGGTCGGGCTGCTGTATCTTTCAGGGACCACAGTGCTCAACAGGGCATTCTGTGTCAACAACGGGCCTCTAATCGGCTAAGGGAAGATTTGCTCAACAGGGACAGGGACGGGAGCCTGAATGGCGGAGGATCTCTTGCGTTGGTCGCGGCCCTCTGACAATGGAAGGAAACGTACAAACTGATGATGAATGGTCACATTGAGGTAATAGAAGGGTCCTGTGTCAGTCAGGGCCCGCAGTGTCGAACGGTAGGCCCTCCAGCCCTATTCCAGCATGGTCCGTTGATGATGATGATTGGGGTTTTAGGGCGCGTCGACTTCTAGGGCCATTTTGCGCTCCAGCATGTCCCGTTAAGTCCAACTGGAGTCGATGCGTTTAACACCTACGGCGAGCAGGGGTGTTTAATGACCGGTCATGCGTTAATCCGGGGTCAACCGCTCGGGTCAGAAGGCCTCCCGCGTCAGAGAACGGACCAATGTAATATGTTGTGTCCCATTAAGGGCCTCCGGATCGACCAGGGGATGCCACCCCGTGTCGCCAGAATGACGGCCGGAAAACGCACCGCGTTGGGACGGAATGGCCCTTTAGCCCCAGACCGAGAACACTAACGGACCCAGTATTGTTTGGCCCCTTTAGCGGAAAGAAATAAGGGGTCTCACTGGTGTTGAATGGAGTGGGTCGAAACGAGTGCAAACACATACAAGCAATCCCATGTTTCTCCGAAAGCGTTCAATATTGTCCGGAAACGACTAGTCAAACAAACGCCATTAAAATGATTGAGCCTGCACGGCGGGTGCTGATAGTGTAGTGGTGAACGCGTCTGCTTTAACCACTGCGCGTCTGAGAGACCAAAGGTACGGGGTGGCGACACCAGCACCTGCGTGCGTCATAAAGCTCAGCGACGCACCCGTGATGTCGGGGAGGAAGGATGACGATAGCTTGGGTTACAGTTTTCGTAAAACCGAACGGCGTTGTCCCCTGCAAGTGACGCCAGGGGCGGGCGCCGAGCGCGCAACAATGGCCATAACAAAATAATGTTTCTGAATGCCTTTCAAAGTTAATTGATGCAGTTCAAAGATTTCACCGGGCGAATCGGTTTTTACAACTTTACCACGTTTACGGCATGTTCAGGTTGTTCCCTGGACAGATTAACAGTTACAGCAACACGGAAACAGATATTTTACCTTAACGCTTCCAGTTCCACCACCAGATTCTAGCACCACCTAGCGGTGCTGCAAAGACACAAAGGATATTGTCATCACTGTAGAAACCGCACAGGTGAAACATACCCCCGGAATATCTCTAAATGTACGATTTGTTGTCCAAAAGCGTTCAGAGGTACTTCTTTCAGATGTGTTGCCATTTTCAACGTATTCGCCACGGCCTTGAGTTGCCCACGGACCTACCCTGGTAATTGGAAGGTTAAAAATGTGCAATATATGTATATATATATATATATATATATATATATATATATATATATATAAAGCTAGAAAGCATAACATGAGACACGTCTGTTCTCTGTTTCGCATTTCTGAGCCAGTGGGCTCCGGGCCAAAATTGCCGAATAGCATTTAACCGAATGCTTTTTCACCGAATATCATAAGCCGAAGTCTTTCTCATATTGGATGCGTGTCTTCTTGACTCTGTGCATCTTCCTGAAATGCAGGCAAGTCCAAATGCTAGTTGCAAAGCGCAATGCTAATTGCAAATTATCGAACAAAACTGCCTATGCTTAACTCAGCATGTGTTTCCCAGAAGTACTCATAACAGCAGTCCATGGGCTGGGCCAAGGCTATGTCCTCTGTGGGCGCATGATGATTGTACATATGAGCTAGTACTCTTTTCTTTACTTACAAACATCAAAACTACACAAAATTATGTACAAATTTGCGTAAGCGTGCGTGTTTATATTGCCATATCTCGGGCAATCTTTCGGCATGCGATCTTCATCACGCGCAGTCTTTCGGCATGCGATCTTTATCTCGCGCGGTCTGTTTCTGTCACGATCCTCAGCCTGTATAAATTTATTTGTACAGCCTGTATAAATAAATTTGCGTCTTTCCCAGAAGTACTCATAACAGCAGTCCATGGGCTGGGCCAAGGCTATGTCCTCTGTGGGCGTATGATGATTGTACATATGAGCTAGTACTCTTTTCTTTACTTACAAACATCAAAACTACACAAAATTATTTACGAATTTGCGCTATTTACGAAAAATATTAAAACCTGGCCTGCCTTTCGGTTAATGACCTTGCCCTTTCCGGAATGCCTGAAATATACAGACTTAAGATAGTATCATGTTTTATTACTATAACAAGTTTGAACAATAGCCAATAGCCCACAACAAATTAGCTATGTGTCGTCGAGGTTTTGACGGGTTGACCCCGTTGACATGGCCTAGGTAACCGATCTTGGTAGATACTAAAAGGATGCCCAATTCATAGCTGGAAAGGTACATACCATTTCGTGTTGCTGCAAACGATCGTTTTAAAGCTAGGCTCGAAAAACTGCAACAGGGTAAGTCAACACAACCCCGCCGGGTGGGCGCGGGTAAAGATATTTTGGCTAAAATCCATTGATAGTATTTCGACGTTCGGGTAAAGAAAAGCTAGCTAATCAGTATTCGACTAAAACGCATTTTGGTACATTGCCGTTCGACTACAGAACATTTTGGCCAATCAGCATACAGCAAAAATGAATTTCGACCTATTAATTTCACACCTGGCAAAACGTCAGTTTGACAGGTGGGCAAATAGGCTTGTCCAAAAGCTGCTTTCGAGCTTTTAGTATTTTACCTTATTGACACGGACGCAAAAAGAGGCGTCGGCAAATAGCACTCGGTCAAATCATTTAACAAAATGCTATTCGGCTAAGTACGGATTAAATGCCTGGCCAAAACCAATGTCACTCAGGGAATATTTTGGGACGAACGGACATCCGCTGACGGTAAGCTTAACACTGCGCAACTAAGGAAAGGAGCTTTCACCCAGCGTAACCAGTGCATACCCAGTAAAGGGAGCTAGAAGCTTGCTCAAAATTTGTGACGTTAATTAGGGACCCAATGCGACACAGGTGCAGATGCTAAAAAAAGGAGAGAACGAGGGGAACTCACGCTACCCCACTCTCACAGAAATGCTACCCGAAGTCTGATCAGGGAAAATGAGCGAAAAGACTCAGATACGCAGCAAGATGCTGCTCTAATTGCGGGGCAAGTTCGCCCACCAAGAAGACAACCATACCCATTGGTATGCATCTTGGGCGCCTAAAACTGTCAATCTCACAGCCGCTACGGCTACCGCACAAGCGGCTGCGTGGTGGCGCCTTTCTCCGCTGTGTGTATTTCTGCGCTTGTCACTCAATGTTGCCGAATGGCTCACCAACGGCTTCCAACCGACCGGGCCGAGGTGGGCGCCGCCCTCCCCTCACCCAGCGCTATCATGCGGTCTGCGACGGAGGTATATAGCCGGCCGGCCGGCGGCACACGGCACACACAGCTCCGGAGCTACAGCCGGCAACATGAGGCGGATCACGGTAAGCAGGCGGCTAGCAAGTAGAGACATTCAGCGACTTCAGCAGAGCAAGCCGACAAATGTGATTGTTAAAATTGGGATATGCATTCAGGACAGATGACCGTATGCTTTCACAAACTTTGCCGTAGGAGAACATTCCAACATGACATTACGACGGGTCATCAGCATCATGTGATAAATCTGGACCTGATTTTTTAAAGAGACCGATGCAGTGCTGTATTCACAGTTTTTCATGACACCCTGCACGGTATGACAACTGATGGGCATTACACAGCTGTCTACTCATACAACTGTATTTTTATCAATCAGGCTGATACAAGTAATCAGCAAACCTTCAACGAAGTCGCATCAAACTTCCCAATCATACTTGCAAAGCGTTAAGAAAACATTATTAGTTCGCATTTGACAAAACCGCATTTCAGGTCTATGTTGCGCTGCTGGTGGCGGCACCCTGCCTGACTGGTGGCAGCTTCGGCAGAGGCGGGGCCGGATCATATCCTTCTCTGGCCAGCGGTAGAGGAAGCAGCTCCTTCGGATACTCAGCTCAGCCCAGCAGAGAAAGCAGAGGATCTACCATATACGGAGCTCCGTCCAGCGGAGGAGCTGGAGGTTCCAGCGGATACGGAGCTCCGTCCAGCGGCAGAGCTGAAGGTTCCGGGGCATACGGATCTTCGTCCAGCGGTGGAGCTGGAGGTTTCAGCGGATACGGAGCTCCAACCAGCGGCGGAGCTGGAGGTTCCAGCGGATACGGAGCTCCGTCCAGCGGCGGAGCTGGAGGATCCAGCAGACACGGAGCTCCGTCCAGCGGTGGAGCTGGAGGTTCCAGTGGATACGGAGCTCCGTCGAGCGGTGGAGGGGGAGGTTCCACCGGATACGAAGCTCCATCCAGCGGCGGAGCTGGAGCTTCCAGCGGATACGGAGCTCCGTCCAGCGGCGGAGCTGGAGGTTCCAGCGGATACGGAGCTCCGTCTAGCAGAGGAGCTGGGGGTTCCGGCGGATACGGAGCTCCAACTAGCGGTGGAGCTGGGGGTTCGAGTGGATACGGAGCTCCATCCAGCGGTGGAGCGGGAGGTTCCAGCGGATACGGAGCTCCGTCGAGCGGTAGAGCTGGAGGTTCCAGCGGATACAGAGCTCCGTCCAGCGGTGGAGCTGGAGGTACCCGCGGAGCTCCATCTAGCGGTGGAGCTGGGGGTTCCAGTGGATACGGAGCTCCGTCCAGCGGTGGAGCTGGAGCTTCCAGCGGGTACGGAGCTCCGTCCAACGGCGGAGCTCTAGGATCCAGCGGAAACGGAGCTCCGTCCAGCGGCGGAACTGGAGGTTCCCGTGGATACGGAGCTCCATCTAGCGGTGGAGCTGGGAGTTCCGGTGGACACGGAGCTCCGACCAGTGGCGGAGGTGGAGGTTCTAGTGTATACGGAGCTTCGTCCAGCGGCGGAACTGGAGGTTCCCGTGGATACGGAGCTCCATCTAGCGGCGGTGCTGGAGGCTCCAGCGGACACGGAGCTCCGTCCAGCGGCGGAGCGGGAAGTTCCAGTGGATACGGAGCTCCATCTAGCGGTGGAGCTGGGCGTTCCAGTGGATACGGAGCTTCGTCCATCGGAGGATCTGGAGGTTCTAGTGGATACGGAGCTTCGTCCAGCGGTGGAGCTGGAGGTTCCAGCGGATACGGAGCTTCGTCTAGCGGCAGAGCTGAAGGTTTCAGGGGATACGGAGCTTCGTCCAGCGGTGGAGCTGGAGGTTCCAGTGGATATGGAGCTCCGTCTAGCGGCGGAGGAACAGTTTCCAGTGGATACGGAGCCCCATCCACTGGCGAGGCTGGAAGTACAAACGGATATGGAGCTCAGTCCAGCGGCGGAGGTGGGGGCTCCAGCGTATACGGAGCACCGTCCAGCAGCGGAAGAGGTGGGCCCATTGGATCCGGTGGAGGGGGCTACGGGATTCGGCCCTCTGGCGGGAGCGGGGAATTGTCACCGGGATCTTCCGGTAGATACAGTGCCCCGTCCCAGTCATCTTCTGGTGGATACAGTGCCCCGTCCCAGCCATCGTCTGGTAGATACAGTGCCCCGTCCCAGTCATCTTCTGGTGGATACAGTTCCCCGTCCCAGTCATCTTCTGGTGGATACAGTGCCCCGTCGCAACTGTCTTCTGGTGGGTACACTGCCCCGTCCCAGTCTTCTTCTGGTGGATACAGAGCCCCGTCCCTATCATCCAATACCGGCAGTTCTCAAACGCTTTCCCCAGTGTCTTACCAGGTCCAGCAGAGGACTTCAGACGGACATACAGTTCCCCTGTTGAGCTTCCAGGTGGCCGCCGTGTCCCACCTTCGTAAATAGGGCTCGGAAACTTCGGCCCAGACAAAAGAGGGCGCTCTAGGTTCAGGTGACATGTTAAAACGCACCGGTGAAGTGCTCATGCACAGAACTCCTGAAAAGACCTTGATGATTATTTGATCAATGTTGACTTGCCTAGTTTTTCATATCTGCGTTGTGTAAGCATAGTTTTTTCGTAGCACATGGCGATAAAGAGCAGGTGAAGTGGTTCATGGGTTCTTGGTGTGTGTGATATCTTGTTCCGGCACAGACAAACATCACGTATGTTATTTGGAAATTCGACACGCTGGATCTGGTTCCCATGTGCCTGCGTGTGGCATGTGTGTCCATTGGCAGCCATTACGCCCTCGCGTTTGGTGATGTGAGCGGCGTCGATTGGTCAGCATTTAAAAAGCGCTACACCATATTTGGCAAGACAACATTCCGTGGCTGGCGATTTGTCGGGAGCCTGGGCGGTGACGGCTGGTGATGACGCAGGCGGACGAGCACTGTAGAGTGGGGGCTGGGCCTTAATTCTTTGTCTGGATGGTGACAGCAATCGCTGGCTGCTGGCGTTTTATCGAGAGGCAACAGTTGGTTGATGCCGCCATTTCTTGCTTGCCTTGTCCGCTACTTAAGTCGTGCTGTTGTAAGTGTGCTGTGATGTATTGCATGTCACAATGTGTATTCCTTGTAAGTGGCATCGTATGAACTAAATAGGTATGTGGCAGCATAATATCACAGCGTCGTGCAATATACTTTGAGTTGCGAAAGCAGTTCGCTTGTTAACACGCGCCGATTTTTCTGAAAACAAGAAAGAACTTCCGTTCCTGGTTCGTCAGCACTATGAGCGATGACATTTATGTTAAGTTACCGCCGTTCAATGCTGACCAAGAGGCCCAATTTCTGCAACGAAGTTATTATAAATAGCGATTGTAATGACGGTGTTCATAGCTCGAGATGTGCTCACCCTCTCTTGAAGATGAATAGCTTCAGGGGTACCAAGTACTTCGAGGTCCCTACGAGGCACACACCGAGTTTTCGGTGGCTTTTGCTTGATGATAAGGTGCACTTCTGCATGTGTTTAAAGATACATAAACAATGCACAGACACTCTTATTTACTTTATAGGTATTTAGCTTTATTGTGTGTCTAGTACAGGTTGAAGTGGAGCTTTTACTTTCGTCACGCGGCCAGCATTTTGAGCCACATACCTCGAAGACTGGTATGCAGCTATGTGGTACGAACAGCTAAGTCTGTAGCACGTGAACCAGCAACATGTAACATCTGTTGTCAGACTATACTGAATGACACCTATGGAAGGTATCAAATATGCAGGCTCGATTTGTGTGTGATGAAAAATCAAATCGAAACTAAAAAATAAACAAATCAATCAGTCCGCCAGCGGACACTGCGGCGGACACACCTGGCGGCAGTAGTGAAATGACTTAAGTCCTGCGCGACATTGCTTCTACTGCAATACAAACTTCACAGACATGATTGCTACACGACAAAATGCACACTTAACACGCGTTTGGGTTGGGGTCACTTTGACCTCCAACTGTTTTCCAGAACGATTTTGGAACTGCGCGTTGTAGTGATGCCAAACTTTGCATGGTAGTAGGAAATTCTATAGCGGATATTTTGCGTCAGAAATTAGATTTATCTTGTAAGTCCACTGAGCTATGGCAGGCCAATGTCAGACCGTTCCTGTCAGCGAAGGCAATTTCTAGGGTATCCTCAAATCTAAGACACCGTCAGAGTTTTAGACAAAGCCATACATCTCTGAGATAGTTTAAAGACAACGAATGAATTAAATTTCAAGCTGCAACAAATTACACTGACCTAAAATATGGTATAGAGGTGAGTCAAAGCGTTATTTTTTTACACAAAGCTTGCTTTATGCGATAGTTTTTAGTGTGATATTGAGTTTACTGGTAACATCGATTGCAACAGACATGTTCCAA
>NW_023596980.1:59971-64836 GCF_011947565.3 Pollicipes pollicipes
CCACTTTTCTTTGAAAATGGGGAAGGGTATGGGGTATTCTCCAGGACTTTTGCCGCTAATGCAAACACTGAAAGTTTCTTAAATTTTCTCCTATTCATAAACGTGTGCCAATTTTGCACCAATTTCAGTCATTTTTCTAAAGCACAGACTGTCCCCCTTGGGGTCCACAAGTGGGTATTTTAAATGGAATATGGCTGTGTCTTTGAATACACACATGCTATTAAATAAAGACTCATGTTTATTACTTCAGGGGTTGACAGAATCGCCTCCTCCCCCTTGCATGCACCAGTTTCCCATTATTAAACCAACTAAATAGTGCCTGTGTCAATACCGAAAATTAGCTGCACCTTTGTGGCCCCTTGTCTGTGTAATTCATGATCATTAACAATCATTGTGGACATTACTTGCTATTGCAGCATCAAGTCTGTGACAGGTTCAAGTGTCCATATACAGTGTGATTTCATATTCCTATTGAGCCAGTAAGAAAGCTTGAAGAAATTAATTAACCTTCAACATGGGGAATAGAACTGAGATAGTCACTTCGTAGACAGTGTTAGCCCCCCAACCTGCTGCTCTGGTTGAAAGCACTTTCCAGCCAAAGAGCTTTGAACTTCAGAAATTGAAATGAAGTTCACATGAAAGAGTGCAGGGAAATTGTGCTTATAGGCCCATCAGCAGACACTACATAATTAACCAATCCTGGGCAGAATAACAGCCTATTAGCTCATCAGCCAATCAAATTTATGCTTCTCCACCACTTTCAGCATTGATTGGATGAGCCACAGTGTTGGAACTTGGATCATTTTCTGTTCTCTAAGAGGACCAAATGATTTTGCTCCCTTCAAAAAATTACCTTTTTTGGTGAAGTTAAAATATGTGTTAAGAATATTTCTTAGGGTGAACTATTTCCTTTTAAGGGAACAAAGTTGCCTGATTTGTTAGCAAGATTTATCTAACATGTGCACACATGTCTGACATTTTATTGTGAAAATCAGTCTCTGCGAGGTCGTGTTTCTTTTTTTAAACCTCTGAAATTGGGTATTTTGTTTTTGCATTTTAGTTGTTCTGGATTGCTTAAAAAACACTTCTTCAGAAATGAAAGGAACTATATCATATTACCCATTAAGATAATTTTATATGAATGTGGAACCAGATAGGAGTGACTGAAATGCTTGTTCAATTTTCACTGCTAAATATGCTGCAACTGTGGGATCCTAATGGATCTTGGATCTGTAGGATGTGTATTGCATTGGGATTCTGTGAATGTATTTGCATGAGATCCTGTGTATCTTGTGTCTTGAAATTTTGGTTTGTAGTAGCATCTTGCATATCCCAGATCCCGATTTTTGCCACCGCACAAGTCTGGTGGGAACTCAGGGGGTCCCTTGAAATTGCAGTGTTCTTTGTGTTCCAGAACCATGAGACGGAGGAAATTCTTTTTTACTCGTGTACAGAAGAGGAAACGCAATTATCAGGTAAGGCTAGTGGAGTCAACAAACATATTTGCCCTGCAATGGTTGTACTGTTTCATGCCACTTCAGGTCGCTATATAACCAATTACAGTAAGCGAAGGCTATCCCTTACATAGCTCTCAGTTTCAGACCCAATTGGGAGTATATCCCCTCGCTTAGAGGAGTGTCAAAAATTGATTCAACCAGCTTAGTTCTTGAGTCAGTTCCTTGCTGCCAGTGGAGGAACATTTCAAAAGATGTATAGGTACGACTTTCGTGGAACTGTACAAATCTGACTGGAACGTGATGGTTTCCAGCCGCGCGCTTGGCACCCTGCATGAGAGGCGGTGGAACAAGGTTGAAAAACTGCCAAAAAATGACGGTGTACTGCGCCTGCAACTGGAAATAGACGGTGCCATGGAGAAAGTGAGGGATAGCTTGCAAGAAACAACCAGTCTGGTCAACTACGGCAAGCTGGCTCAAGCTGCACTCACTTCGCTGATCTTGTTTAATCGGCGGAGGCCTGGTGAAACAGAACGACTGACGGTGGATGATTGTCGGCCGAAAACCTACGAAGTTAATAAGGATGTTACTGATGATTTGTTTGTGCTCGAACGCGAACTATGTACAACCCTAGGTCGCGTAAAGATACGCAGAAAGCGAGGAAGAGAGGTCCCAATGCTCCTGAAAGGCAGGATAACCGAGGTCCTTGACCTTCTGGTTGCCTCCAGAGAGGTTTCTGGCATTCATGAAAGCAGCCCGTACGTGTTCACTGGTGATGCAGCCTAGGACGCCCAGCCACTGAGTGGGAGCAAGTGTATTTCTCAGTTTGCTGAGCGTGCAGAAGTTGTGAATGTGACAGCTACATCCATGCGAAAACATATCGCAACAATGATACAACTTTTGCATTTGAGCGAAACGGAGCTGGACGTTGTCGCGAGGTTCATGGGACATGACATCAGGGCTCATCGGGAATATTACCGCTTGCCCGAGCGGACGGTGAATGGCGCTTAAGTCAGCGAGCTGCTCCTGGCAATGAACAAGCCTGGCAGTGCATACGTTGGTAAGGCGTTGGAAGAACTCGACCCCTGCACAAGTGATGAAGACAAGAGCGTGGTTGAAGACCTGGGTGAGAGCTACGACAATGAGGCGAAAAGACCAAAACGACAAATGGAAGAAAGTGAAGAGGAAAAAGGAAAACGTAAACGGCAGAAGACAGAATGTGATGTGATGCCTGCAAGTGGTGGACGTGAGGATCAGGGCTCACCTTCCACTAGACATTCCACTAACCGCCTTCCTGTCCCCGAGAGAAAGATACGAAAGATCTCATGGACCGTTCGTGAAATGCAAGCAATTGAAAGTCAGATGTCCAGGTCTATGAGCGACTTGACCTGTCCCGGTATGGCCGATTGCATCGCCGCTTTGCACGCCGAGCCAGATTTGTGTCGTCGCTCCTGGACCGACGTAAAGCACTGTACATATAACCTCGTCGTAAAACATAGGCGCAGCCTGAATCTGTGAGGCTAGTTTCACCATGCTGCAGTAGTATGCAAACAGTCAAGGGCGGCCACCCGTTGAGGCCGTTCTTTGACCTGTGCTCAAGGTTTTACCAGCTGCATTGTTCAGATCAGACTAGACCAACTTAAGCGTTGGTGGCATGTGGAAAAGTTCTTGACATAAGCTGTCTTGTGTTGGTGAACTCGAGAGCCGCTACGTAATATACCAGTATATTACCAGTATGCTCACGTTTTTCTCGATACCTGGGGCCACACGGATTTGTGCTTCAATGTGTATAATGGAAGTGAGCGCAGCACGGGCCAATATAACTATAACATTCAAATAACAATTTAAATTTGCACTGCGCTAGTTTCGAAGCAAAGTTCGAAGCTAGTTTCGTAGTTTGCGTTGGTTATGCTGTTTTCTCAATGCCTTCTGCAGCACCATGAAATGTGAAACATAATATTGGATCATCTGGCTATAAATGAAGCAGCGCTCATTTTTGGTGTTCATGGATATTCACTGAAAACTAGATATCCAAATACATTTAAGTTAGTAGAACTTTAATGTTGAATGACAGAGTAAAGAGAGTTCATTGCATTATTCTGCGGCACGCGATGTGAAAGAGCAAACGCCCCGCGCATGTAACATCGTTTTAAAATAGTCGTAGTACGGACATTTAAAATGTCTGTTTGAATACCATAGTTGTCTGTACCCATTGTAAACATGACCATGTCGTGTATACCTTCATCTTCTCTGGAGCAAGCGTATTGTGAAGTATGCGTCGTTTAACGCGCTCACCGATACTGGAAAATACATGTTTCGCTGTCTGACATTTTTGAATGCATAATTTTTTCTGGACACTGCAACAGAAAAATGACCCTGGGCGCGGCGTACGATACTACATTATTGTGCTCCGTTTATCGTAATAAAGAACGGAATTAAAGTGCTGCCAACGATTTTGCACGTTTTTTTGCGCGTGGGTCATTATTCGAGTGTGCTGTAGCCCAAAAATTACCGGTGTCATGACCGGCGTCATTTTGGTGTTGCGGTAATGTTTTACGCGGTGAAAAGTTTTTATATTGTTTTACTTGTATATTTCATTGTCTTTTTATATCTTTGATATGTTTTAGTACCTACTTACCAATGAATAAAAAATCTAATCTAGCGTCTGGAAGGATTCTTGGGGCACAAAGCAGGGAAATTGTTTATAATGTGTATCAACATTTTGTCGAAGACTGGGACATGAAGTTGAAGGCGGGAGACGACGACGCCGTCCGGGAGAGTCCATTATTAAGAACTGCAGCTGTAACGGGCGTTGGGAAGACCACAGTCTACCGCATACAACGTGAAGCCCAGAATGGTGCCAGACTGAAATCTCCAAGCCGATCCCGACCAGCTGCAGCAAGACCAAGGGCGGATCTAGATCCGTTCGATGTTTGCGCGATGATGAGAATGGTGCACCAGATGTACATCGATGGAAAACATGTTACTCTGGACACCATCACGGATGCTCTTCACGAACAGCTCGGCGTCACCATGTCTAGATCCACCGCAAGAAAACACCTACTCGCGAACGGATTTAAGTACGGAAGGATCGACAAGTGCGAGATCCTGATCGAGAAACCTCATATTGCAGCAACGAGATGCCAGTTCTTGCGGGAGATGAGGAGGCTGCGTAGAGAAGTTCCCGATAGCAAAATCATTTATACCGACGAGACATGGTATAATCGGTACGATATGGAGGACTTGGCGTGGCTGGACGGCAATCAAATTAACGGACGGAAGAACGCCATTGGAAAAGGAAAACGTTTTATCATAGTCCATGCCGGCTCTTCAGAAGGATTTATACCGGGCGCACTTCTCCACCTCAGGACCGAAGGCAAGAACGCCAACTATCATACGTCGATGCACGCC
>NW_023596980.1:65377-130463 GCF_011947565.3 Pollicipes pollicipes
TTAGACTGAAATTATAGGTTTGAGTTTTTGACACATCATCGTCAGTAAAAGTATTACCATGGATTTTCAAGATCGATCTAGCAGATTTTCTAATCACATTCTGAACCGGAGGGCTCACCTGTGGTATATTCCGCAAATACCTGTGTTATTTGTAGAAAAGATGAAGGCACGAGTGCTAGATTCAAAGGATTACGTCTCGGAAAAGCTTTCTTTTCCTGGAACGAGCAAAACATGGCATCAGAACTGATACTTCATGTCGAAGCGCTCCAGTGCGTCTCAAATATTCCACTTTTGTGTTTTCTCTTCAGAGGAAGCGCAGTCTCACAAAATAAATTAGACGCTAAGTGGAGGAATGCTGGCTGAACCTACGCCACACCCAATCCTTACAACCGAACAACACGTGTTTCTCTCCGGCAAAAAACGTATTATCCTGGACCAAAACCGCATTCTTCGCATTGAAAAAGACCTTAGCTCAGAATTTAGGCAACTTTTCAGAATTGATATAATCCTGTCACCCTCCAAACAAGAAAGAACACCGCTGATGTCCGACCATAACGCTGGGAACTAAAACATTCATCACAGATTATCACCACAACTTTTCTGCCTCGCATAGAGTTCACGTAAATCTGAAAACATTCGGCATTAGTCTTCAGCATATACGGATACTTCAAGGAAAATGTGTAACAACAACAAAACGCAGAATATATGAGACAAGTCTCATTTCCTTTACTTTTTATATTCATTTGTGGGCAGCATTAATCCTCTCAACAAGGCAACAGAAATACACGTGAGACAAGATGTTTAGATCCATATGTCAGCAGGTTGTTGCTTGACTCACGACACGTGCACGAGCAGCCTGGCTCTCATACAGCTGCAGTTTGAATGCTACACGCCCTACAGCTGTATCCGTGTCGCACAGTTGGTCGCAAGAGGCAACCGGCGCCCCCTTCGTTGAATTGAGCCAGGTGCGGACTACACGAACTGAACTTCTGATTTCACCCGCAGGATGGCGGCAGTATCGACTGAGTCTTATCACCCAGCTGCCTGTGTGAATCATGGCTCATGGGTCGTTGAAATAGAAAAACGGCATAGCATTGTTGTAATTTATTGGGCCAGAGCGCCTTGTACTCACCCAATCCTTTTGCAACGGACAATAATATGTGAGATCACTCTATACCTACTTACATCTCGTAGCTATCGTGTTTATTCGAGAAAGCAGTTTGCCATTCGCCAACGTTTGTAGATAATACACTCTTGACGCAAAAACAATGATTGGTTTGCTTCCAATTTGCAGCGAAATTGGTTCTCCAGCCAGCACATGTACATATTTGCAAAGAAACATCCGAGCGGTGATACCATAGCGACACCATGTACATCGCAGCAGTTTTCCGTTTGGGCAGCGGAAGCGTGCCTTTGTCGTGCAGAATCGGAGCATCCGTTTCGAGAATGGGTCGTGACGGTTTCAATGGTGGTAAGGCTTGGTGTCTTTAGACGCAGTCGAGTGTAATTTGGATTGTTTCATCAACAGTCGCGTTTGGGAAATGACTGTCTACGCTTAATGATGCAAGTAGACCGGTGGGATTGCAAAACCTGATTTTGCCAATTAATTGTCCTGTGGGCTGCAAGCTATCCTCTGCTGGTGTGTAGTGTTCAATCATGCTATTTAAAGTTTTTGCCAGCTGATAGGTAGCTGTTGGGATTTTAGATATATGTGGTCCCAGGGTTGCCCATTTCATGGCTTTATCTTCAGCTTTATATATATATATATATATATATATATATATATATATATACATATGTGTGTGTGGGGTTGCAACGCGCCATTACGGGATGGGTGGTCAAGTACGGATCCTTTGTCCATTGGAGTGATGTGGGGAAGCTCTCACCCGGCAGGTAGCCACAATTCAGATGTGTTAGACCAGCTGCGAACTAATCACCACCCTTCAGGTAACTTCAGTGGGGCGATTTTGCTGGCCGGCACCTACATTTCGCAGAGAAAATGGGCGTTGTCATGCATCGTTTTGATTTGGTATCAATTGTATAGCTAGTGTATAGTTTTGTATAACAGTAAAAATTGTATAGTATTGTATAACATTTTCGTGTTGTGACGAGATTGACCGGCTTACACGCCATCATGTCACATGGAGGTTCCCTGCCAAATATTAATTACAAATATTGTTGTCGTCAAGAGCTTCGTTGAATGGAAATGTCCCGTTTCAGTTGGTCAGATAACATCCCCTGGAAGAGGTATGAGTGTTTTTAAGAAACGCATGACTTGAGTGCTTCGCTGTATTGCAACAGAGCAGGTCAGGTCACGAAAAGCTTGATAACAACACATTTACACGTTTAAATAGGCAAACGTTCTCATCGGGTGACTAATACGCCGCAGCCTTGTATGCCGGGGCGGGATGGCTGTAAGTAGGCTTGTGGGCAGGCTTGTAAGCCGGAGTGGTAGCCTTGTAGGCAGGGGCGGGGTGGTACTCGGGGTACTGGGCCTCTCCCTCGTAGGTGACCTCAGCGTTATAGCCGCCGTAGTGGTCAGCGACGTACTTGACGTGCTGAACACGGCCGTCGGGCAGATCCACCGAGTAATATCCCTGGGTGTTGTGGCCATCGCTCTCCTCCTTCTTGGCGAAGTTGGTGCCGGTGTACTGGTCGTTGACGGCGTAGTCGTAGGCGAACGGCTTGGGCTCCTCCTTATACTGGGGCTCCGGATGGTAAGAGGCCGGCTTGTAGGAGGGGGCCGGCTTGTAGGAGGGGGCCGGCTTGTAGGAGGGGGCCGGGTGGTAGGGGGCCGGCGTGGGCTTGTGCACCGGCGTCTCCGGAGCCGGGGCGGCGGCGGCGACAGCCAGCACGGCGGCAACGACGAAGATCTGAAATGCCACAACAGTTGTGTTGTTAATAAGCGAGTCGTTTTGACATTTTTCCTGTTTTACAATGCAGTTTACAACCATGCTTCTGATACAACGCATCTCAACAGGGTTCCGACCACGGCATGTCTTCCAGAGTGATCTCTGACAGTTGAAAAACACTACCTCAAACACCTCCTTCAAGCCACTACCTGCATGCTGTGTTTTGTGGTCGAGTACGCAGTGAAACTGGTGCCTGCTTCCACAGTGCTTTCGTTTTTATAGGCCGGCCGCGAGCCGCCGATGTAAGGCCAAGGACAGGAGCCCACTGAACGGGAGGCCCCGCTACCACAGGCTAGGCTGATGAATTAGCATGGAGACTTGGCCGATCCCCGGGACACGCCCAACTTGTGGCAAGCGATTTTGGCGCCCTTTAAATTCGGTCTTTCCTTACCCATGACTTTAGATGTGGGTGTTCCATTGAAAACGTACGGGCACATATTCAGTTTGATGATGAAGAGAATGTAATTGATGACGAGCGCGCTGTTATACATTCAGGTGCCATGTCATGCGTTAATGTGCCAAAGTTGATTTTGTTGGTTATATATACTTCTACACACACGTGTGCATATATACATATATTTCTATATTTAGATATATATATATATATATATATATATATATACATATATATGTATATGTTGATATTTTGTGACACTTTTGGCTTTTGCATGTTGTCTCTAGTTTTCCAGCAGTTTGGGTAGCCGTTTTGTGAAGCATTCTTAATGTTGAAGTACCAAGGAACTTTTTGCGTTCTACCAAAAATTGCCTTGAAAAACTTCTGATGTAAAACTTTCGATTTCATACGGAATGTTTTTGCATCAATTGAGCCATATAACATAAACACTTTATATATAAGCACTATAAACGGGCAAATGCATACATTTCCGGATGCTCATATTAACAAATTTCACGCACCAATTTTTAGCAAATACCTCACGTTAATTTCAGGGATTGTGACATACCAGCCTAAATGTAACAGAACCTAAAAGAAAGAAAATCTGTTCTGTCGGGTTCTGTAATGCCAAAACCAAAGGCAACCCATTTCGCAAGTCTCAGCCCATGGTCCATCTTTAGTATATCCACACAACACCATGAGAGCCATGAAACGTCAATACTCGCAGCACTAACTCCCTATGTCTCATGCGCACCATGGCCACGACATTTAATATTTTGTTTGTTCTGCGCCAGATTATACACCAAACTCCTAAACCATTGAAATACTGCTGCCAGGTTATCGCCAGTTGGACAAATGTGTCATAGCTGACCGTTGCCGCCATCTTTTGGATACTGTGTAACCGATGTTGCGTATTGTATGTTCATTGCCATGTATTGGCACTTATCATCGGAACGTTTGTATTTCTAGCGCAAGTTTCTCTTCTCTTGTTTACGTTTTACCCTATCGGCTAGGTTGTAACACTGTTTTTGCCCTACAACGCTTCCGGTACAGTATACCAGCAATCTGCCCCATGTCGTGACGGACTCAACCTCAATGATGCAACTGTCGGGAACAGGGAATAACCGATACACTTCTGAGTGTAACAAATAGGTACGTTTGCTCCTCACCAGCTGCTGAGAAGCATCACATGCAAATGCATACAGCGCTTTAAAGTGCGGCGCCGGCATACGTGCCGCCTTGTCTTTCTTTAAGACTCCAAATGTATGAAGTCTTGGTGTCCATAGGGCGTCACTCGTAACCATGCTCCCATATCCCACTGATATGGTGATCTATTACGTATGCTGTTATGAATACGTCAGTCATTTTTTAGATGTTTGGGTGCGCTAAACGTTTTCTGCACGACCAATTGCATTTTGGCCAGCGTCGTTAATAGTTTTATTGACTGTTTCCACATATATTCCGTTCTTTTCAACGCCATTAAGATGTCGATAGCTGTGTTAGTGTGGTTTGGTGAACATGGCTGAAGTCGCCCACAGAGGCACAGGAGACTAAAATAGGTGAGTTTTGCTCTCTGGTACCGAGACACATTACTGACACTTGGGAGGCTACTGTGAGGGATACTTCTCCGACTGTAAATATACCCAATTTGCAGATTCTTGTTGATGGAAGCTTAGGGCGGCAATGTTCTTAATGGTAGCCACCGTTAAAACATATCACATGATGTCTTATACCATCCCTGATAACTTGAATGCAAGATGCGTTAAACGGCAGGGTCAACACTCCCGGCTCCTTTCTGCTTGTTTTCTGCGGCATTGAATATTGTCATTAATGTTTAAGATACCTGTTAGGAGAACTCACTGAACACACACTTCCAGCCCTTTATTTCCCTGGCCAACCCTCACTCTCCACGGGAGGGACATCTGAACGTTCGGGTGAGCCGCTCGCGCGCTACCACAAAATGTCCGACCGCCGCCGGCCACCTGCTACTGTGCAAAATGTCTGACCGCCACCGGCCACCTGCTACTGTGCAAAATGTCCGACCGCCGCCGGCCTCCTAAAACACTGCTTGACATAAAAGAAAATCTACTACTAAATACAAAAATCCCAAACATATTCCCCGCCTTTGGATTGAAACGGCTTTCCTAAACAAACAAGGCACTGCACCACACCAAACTTGGCCTGGCGGAGAATGAGGGGCGAGTGATGAACGGCTTCACTGATCGTCACACAGTTCTATGTCGCACAGCCGCTGGACTGCCCGGGTCCTCAGCTGGCCAGCTTTAGTTCGGACCTCAGCTGACTTGGTGACATCGTCCCTCCTTGGATACAGCTTGGTAACTACCCCGATCACCCACTTCATCCTAGGGACTTGGTGCTCCCTGATCAGGACCGCTGACCCCAGCCTCAGCTTACCGTGGGACCTAAACTCGCGGACCGACGGAGGTAGGGTCCGCAGATACTCATTCCTCCACACAAGCCAGAATCGGTTCAACCGTCTCTCGTGCACACGGGCTCTGTCAGACAGCATCTTACTGGACTGCTCACGGACTCTTACATCATGCTCACAGACTCTGCATCCTCCAGCACCCTGGCTTGGAAGCCGGCACCAACACTCTGCCCCCTACCACCAAGCAGTTTTAGGCAGCGCACAGCACTGTGACGTCCTCCACACTCCGCACACACCTTGTCACACCTGCGAGCCACATGTCCACTTCTCAGGCACCGAAAGCACAGCCCAGCCTGCCCGATAGCATCTCTGCGCTCTGGTACTGGCAGGGGCTTTAGCTTCAGACACACCTCAGGCTGATGTGTCTGCCCACAGAAGCCACACGCTGGTTTGGCTCCTGACTGCAGAGCTGCTGCTGCTGGTGTCCTCCTCTGCCCCTCTCTCCAGCCATAGGCACTGGAACGCTCCCTGCGCTCCATCTCAGCCGCCAGGAAGCTCATCACCCACGCCAGGTCCGCTTCCTTGCCTGTGCCCTCACGAACCCAATCCAGCTTGATGTCAGGGGATAGCTTAGACAGGATAAGAGGGACAAGGATTACACCATACCTGTCACCTCCCACACCAAGTGACTCCAGGCTGCGGATGTGGGTTAGGAGGCAGCCCTGCAGTTCTCTCAGGGACTGATGGCTACTGGATCTGGCTTCTAAAAGTGGAAGAAGCTGCTGGATGTGGGAAAAGGTTATCACTTCCTTCCTCCCAAACCTGTTCTTGAGGAGGTCACATGCACTGACATAGTTGGCACCAGTCAGGGAAAGACCCGCCACACAGTCCTGCGCCTCCTTCTCCAGCACCGACCGAAGATAGGCAAACTTGGTCACATCAGGCAGCTCCGAATTATTGACGGACACCTCAAAGCTCTCCCAAAAGGACTGCCACTTGAGGACATCCCAACTGAATCTCGGGAGCTCCAACTTTGGAAGCCTCAGATGCTCCTCCCCGCTCAATGAGCTCACTGAGCCAGCCTTACTGTTCGGCTGCAGGGCTCCACCAACCTTATCCAAAACCGACATCACCCCGTCTCTCAGGTCGGCTGCACCCTCAATATAATTAAGTATCTCTTCCTCTGTCTCGAAGCACAGCTCCACCTCAGACTGGGCCTCATCCAGGAAGTGGAGCCTCTTCTCGCAGCCAAGTTTAGCGGCGTGAAGTGCATCTTGATCTGGTTGTTTATGTTCCAGAATTTTCTCAAGTTTCCTCACTGACCTGGTCAGCCAGTCACTAGCTGCTGTTCGCTTCTTGAAAGCATCCGGGCTTCCACCCATCTTGACATGGGCACTCGGAACAACTCAGCAAAATAACAGATGCTTAAACTTCAGTTCACTACTTCCCGGGTTTGGGCATAACAAAATGTGAGAAAAACTCACTGAACACGCACTTTCAGCCCTTTATTTCCCTGGCCACTCCTCACTCCTCTCGGGAGGGACATCTGAACGTTCGGGTGAGCCGCTCACGTGCTACTACAAAATGTCCGACCGCCGCCGGCCACCTGCTACTGTGCAATATGTATGACTGCCGCTGGCCTACGAAAGCACTGCTTGACATAGCAAATCTACTACTAAATAAAAAATCCCCAACAATACCAATTTAATTTATTGGAATTCTAACAGACTCGGTGACGTTTCGAAATGTTTTCATCACTGCGTCATTGTTGTTTACTTCCAGTGTCGCGTAATCGATTTTAGGAAGATGAATAATGAAAGCAGGTGCAAACCAGCTTCGATGGGTAATGATTCATCCGCTATACGCAACACCTCGCACTGCATGCTAGCAATACTTGTCACAAGCCCTTTACAATGAGTTGCCTGCGCCAAAAGACACCACACTTTTCCAATTTGGGGTGCGGGCTATTCAGCCATATTTTGGCTGGCTCGGGGTTTTAGTTGCAGACAATGGCTGTGGTATTGACTTGACGTTAGGCGATGCATTTAGCACTAGTTCCTTTGAAGCTGTGGGCTCATGACGCCTGACTAATTGATTGGCTACAAATTGGTGAGGTCATACGATTAATTGAAAATGTACGTGACGTTCGGTCGGTTATGTGGCCTAACCACGATAAGTGTTCAGGTGTTGGGATGAAGTGTGCAGACAAAGGATGCGATCACAACCTCAAACAGATTGTTTGCCTGTATGTTCGTGTGTTCAAACCTCCAAGCGTTCCTCCGACACCAAAACGCGACAAAGGATCGCGAAATGGGTGGCGCCATGTGGTGTGGCGGCTTGACGGAAACATTCTGGTGCCGGTCTGAGATCGACCGGTGGCGCGTGGCATTTGGGCACGTCCCGTTGGACACCTGGATGTGCAGTCAAGTCAGTTCGCAGTGAGTGAGCTCATACGGTCCGATCATTCTGTGAATGATCTCAGAAGAGCAAGAAGTGGGAGAGCTGCGAATCGCCACCAAAGAAATGAACAGTTTTGCGTGCCAAAAATAAAAGCCCAACAAAAATGCTCACAAATAAAGGAGTTTCACTTGGCACGCTACAAGTCATTAAGATATGTAAGGATCCGAAAGATATTCCCTGCAGAATATGCCGACCTGACCGCCTGGTAGCACTGGAGCTGTGAAGGACCTACTTGGAACGATCTGAGTTATTCCAGACACGAGAAGGAGCTTCCTTTCCCAGTGGCTTACCAGAGAAGTTGAACAAAATCGTGCATTGATAACCACCATCCAAGCAGTTTCGGTGTATTTATTTTTCAACACATCACCTCTACTGATCACCGAGAATATTTTTCTGAAAATAATTGCTTCAATACGTCTTAATCGTACTGAAAACTTCCGGCTGTATTTGTGGCGAAAGTATTGCACGCAAAACCTGTGATAAACCACCTCGTGGTTAAATAACATACTAATGAAATTTCTTTCGGTGGGTTGTTGCTTGGCTGTTGTTGCAGCGGCATCACTGAAATTAGCTCACTGGACAACGCAAGACGGCTTGAGTAAAAACACGCGTGGCTTGAGTGCTTCGTTTATTACAACACAGCGGGTCAGGTCACAAAAAAGTTTTACATCAGCATTTGTGCGTTTAAATAGAAAACATTCTTTTTCATTTGACTAGTACGCCGCCGCCTTGTAGGCCGGAGCGGGATGGCTGTAGGCGGGCTTGTAGGCCGGAGCGGCAGCCTTGTAGGCAGGGGCAGCAGCCTTGTAGGCAGGGGCGGGGTGGTAGTCAGGGTAGGTGGCCTCTCCCTCGTAGGTGACCTCAGCGTTGTAGCCGCCGTAGTGGTCAGCGACGTACTTGACGTGCTGGACACGGCCGTCGGGCAGAGCCACCGAGTAATATCCCTGGGTGTTGTGGCCATCGCTCTCCTCCTTCTGGGCGAAGTTAGCTCCGGAGTAGTGGTCGTTGACGGCATAGTCGTAAGCGAACGGCTTGGCCTCCTCCTTGTACTGGGGCTCCGGGTGGTAAGAAGCGGGCTTGTAGGACGGAGCAGGGTGATAGGGCGCCGGTTTGTAGGACGGGGCCGGGTGGTGGGGCGCCGGCTTGTAGGACGGAGCAGGGTGGTAGGGCGCCGGTTTGAAGGACGGGGCCGGGTGGTGGGGCGCCGGCTTGTAGGACGGAGCAGGGTGGTAGGGAGCCGGGGTCGGCTTGTAGGCCGGGGCCGGGTGGTAGGGGGCTGGCTTGTGGGTCGGAGCCGCGTGATGAGACGTCTTGTGCTCCGGGGCGGCCGCGGCGGCAGCCAGAACGGCGGCGATAATGAACACCTGTAATGCCATGAAGGTTATGTTACGGATATGCGATAATAATCTCAAATAATTTCTCAACGGCTTTATTACATTCCATTCGATATATGGTTATTACATTAGGCTCTATTACAGTCGGCATATGCAATGACCACATCCGTCATTCAATTCGCAGCTCACACCAAAGAGCACTGAAAGCACATGTAAAAATACCGTGGTTTGTAACACGCCGCCTTTCTCAAAGCCAACACAAATCCGTAGGCATTCGCCAAACGGTAGGTTTTTTCTGGTGTTGGCAGTTTTGGTGACATTCATTTCGGTGCCCATTTGGCTTCGAGATACGTCGCTGTAAATGACGATTCCAGAGCCTGCACGGCATCTGCGGTGCAGTAATGTCATTTAGGGTTACCTCAGGTATACCTGGGCCATTTTTCCATGACTGTGATGTAGGGATGCTTGGCCATACTTAGTTTGGAGGGAAAATGCACGGTGCTTGCTGGGAAAGGACACAACAAACGTCCATTTTCAACATCAGCCTCATGGAAGAGACTCAATATGCACCAAAGCCAGCACACAACTGCTAGCTTTATGATTCCGTGACTACGTTAAACACATTGGCCCAATGCCGGTGGCAAATGACTCCGTAGCATCCACCAGCGCACTTGTCCAGCTGTATGCTTGGTGACACCTACCTTCATGCTGTGTTGTTTAGTGGCCGGGTACGCCGTGCAACTGGTACAGACTCCCATAGTGTTTTTCCTTTTGTAGGTCGGCCAAGACCAGATCTTGGCCTGAGGTCACGGCCCGCTGCGCCCAGTCATTGGCTGGCCCACATTGTTCTCCTGGTCGGACCGATGAATAAGCGCAGGACCCATGGCCACTCCAATGGGCGCGCCCACTGCCACCGGCTTGAACCCGTGGCCGGAAGCTTGGAGCCAGCTCATTGCCAGGCAGCTGCCCGCAAAAATGGAATGTGGATAACAGATTGGCGACAGCGGTGGGAAACTGGGTTTTGTAATAAATCGCGGCAATTCTTAGCTTCATGTATCCGCTATAATACATTTACCAAGACCGAGCGTCGTAGCCATCAGCGCCACTACACGGATGGACTTATCGTAGGGGATCGCTGTGCTCCAAACGACAGCTTGTTTGAACGCCGCTTTCATGTAATATTCAGCTTATCTGGTGAACGATTCTGTCACAGTAGTTTCGATCAGGGGTTTGGTTGTTCGGAGGGACGTTGATAGTACATTATCTGCCACCGGCTTGAACCCATGGCTGGAAGCTTAGAACCAGCCCAAATCCCAGGCAGCCGCTCGCGGAAGTGGGGAAGGTTGGTAACAGCTTGCGTACAGCCGCTTGAAACACGTGTTTTAATCGACCGCATCAAAGTTATGATACATTGTTGCGGCCGCTCAGAGATATTTTCAGAAGCATGCGCGCTCTGCGTGTAATAAACACTGCGTGTCTGGACAGATATTATTGAGTTTATTTTGTTGTAGACTACAGCTTTCATGAATGGTCTTTCGCGCCTCATACATTTTATCGGGTGCAGGGCACTGCAGTTTTAGACTGAAATTATAGGTTTGAGTTTTTGACACATCATCGTCAGTAAAAGTATCACCGTGGATTTTCAAGATCGATCTAGCAGATTTTCTAATCACACCCTGAACCGGAGGGCTCACCTGTGGTATTTTCCGCAAATACCTGTGTTATTTGTAGAAAAGATTAAGGCACGAGTGCTGGATTCAAAGAATTATGTCTCGGAAAAGCTTTCTTTTCCTGGAACGAGCAAAACATGGCATCAAAACTGATACTTCATGTCGAAGCGCTCCAGTGCGTCTCAAATATTCCACTTTTATGTTTTCTCTTCAGGAGAGGGGCAGTCTGACAAAATAAATTAGACGCTAAGTGGAGGAATACGGGCTGAACCTACGCCACACCCAATGCCTGCATCCGAACAACATGTGTTTCTCTCCGGCAAAAAACGTATTATCCCGGACCAAAACCGTATTCTTCGCGTTGAAAAAGACCTTACCTCAAAATTTAGGCAACTTTTCAGAATTGATGTAACCCTGTCACCCTCTCCGAACCAAACATTAAAGTACACCGCTGATGTCCGACCATAACGCTGGGAACTAAAACAGTCATCACAGATTATCACCACAACTTTTCTGCCTCGCATAGAGCTCACGTAAATCTGAAAACATTCGGCATAAGTCTTCAGCATATATGGATACTTCGAGGAAAATATGAAACAACAGCGAAACGGAGAATATATACGGCAAGCCCTATTTCTTTTACTTTTTATGTTCATTTGTGGGCAGGATTAATCCTCTCAACAAGGCAACAGAACTAAACGTGAGAGACAAGATCCATATGTCACCAGGTTGTTGCTTGACTCACGACACGTGCACGAGCAGCCTAGCTCTCATACAGCTGCGGTTTGAATGCTACACGCCCTACAGCTGTATCAGTGTCGCACAGTTGGTCGCAGGAGGCAACCGGCCCTCCTTCGTTGAATTGAGCCAGGTGCGGATTGCACGAACTGAACTTCTGATTTCGCCCGCAGGAGGGCAGTAGTATCGACTGAGTCTTATCACCCAGCTGCCTGTGTGAATCATAGCCCATGGCTTGTTGAAATAAAAAAACAGCATAGCACTGTTGTAAGTTATTGAGCCAGAACGCCGTGTACCCACCCAATCCTTTTGCAACGGACAATAATATGTGAGATCACTCTATACCTACTTACATCTCCTAGCTATTGTGTTTATTCGAGAAAGCAGTTTGCCATTCGCAAACATTTTCAGAGAATGCAGGCTTGACGCAAAAACAATGATTGATTTGTTTCCAATTTGCAGCGAAATTGGTTTTCCAGCCAGCACATGTGCATATTTGCAAAGAAACATCCGAGCAGTGATACCACAGCGACACCATGTACATCGCAGCAGTTTTCCGCTTGGGCAGCGGAAGCGTGCCTCTGTCGTGCAGAATCGGAGCATCCGTTTCGAGAATGGGTCGTGACGGTTTCAATGGTGACAAGGCTTGGTGTTTGTAGACGCAGTCGAGTGTAATTTGGATTGTTTCATCAACAGCCGCGTTTGGGAAATGACTGTCTACGCCTAAGGATGCAAGTAGACCAGTGGGATTGTAAAACCTGATGATGCCAATTAACTCTCCTGTGGGTTGCAAGCTATATTCTGCTGGTGTGTAGAGTTCAATCATGCTAGTTAATGCTTTTGCCAGCCTAGGTAGCTGTTGGGATTCTAGATATATGTGGTCCCAGGGTTGCCCATTTCATTGCTTTACGTTCAACTTTTTAGATATATATTTTTTTATATTTTATGTACATATGTATATAAATATTACAAAATATATATCTATATGTGTGTGTGTGTGTTTGTGTGTGTGTGCGTGTGTGTGTGTGTGCGTGTGTGTGTGTGTGCGTGTGTGTGTGTGTGTGTGTGTGTTTGTGTGTGTGTGTGTGTGTGTGTGTGTGTGTGTGTGTGTATGTGTTTGTGTGTGTGTGTGTGTGTGTGTGTGTGTGTGTGTGTGTGTGTGTGTGTGTGTGTGTGTGTGTGTGTGTGTGTGTGTGTGTGTGTGTGTGTGTGTGTGTGTGTGTGTGTGTGTGTGTGTGTGTGTGTGTGTGTGTGTACTTGTCTTTGCGGCGAAGTCGGGACAAACGCCCGCTAAACGTACGCCAAGTGGGGACCGTTCCGAAGTCGGGACCGAAAAATCGGTCCCCACTTTGTTGACCATTGGGTGATGCTTCTCAACTCATCAGACGACGCTCCTATCAATCTCAGACCGGTCCCCAGGAAGTGGGGTTTAATCAACTTGTGTTTATCCGCTGGTCACGTGACCACCCCTCGCTTTACACAAATCCGCCGGCCGCCACGGGAAGATTCCCGCGGAAATGTGCGACGTCATTGTGTGGCGCGCGCTAATTGGCTGAACGCAGTAGTATCAACCAATCAGGAGCCGTAATCATGTGATGGACAAAGCAATGTTTGGTTATGTTGTAAGTATCATTTGTAAAGATGGCATACTTCGATTTTTTCATAATAATTTAAATTAAGATCGAAGGAACTTTATTTAGATGGTCATATTTTGTTCCTTGGTTGTTAAAAAACCATTCGCTGGCCGGTGCTGCTATCAGACAGATTATGTAAGTACCAGATCAGTTACCTTACCTGGTGCCGTTCCTTCAAGGCCATCCCTATTCCCACGAACCGACTTCCGCGTTATCGTGACCGGTACAGGAAGGAAGTGCGATTAAGAAATAGCAATCCGTGGAGTGAGGAATCGGTTGACAAACTCAAGGCGAGTATGAATTCATATTTGTTGTAAGAAACGAGGCTCGCACAGTTTATATAATAGAAGAGGTGGCTCTTTTGTAGGTTGTGTGGCAAGCCAGCAGTTTGATTGTGAAGCGATTAGTCGCAGCTTCTGTCGTCATTGCAATTCAATAGGCATAGATTATAGTAAGCTCATTGAATCCATGCACAGGCAGATCCAAAAGTTTGTTTATGGGTTATCAGCAGTCTGGGGGACAGTGTATAAATACTGCATGGTTTTTGAAACTCAGATTTTGGTGATATATGCCTCTCTAGCCAAGTTAAAATGGTATTGGTATAGATGTGTACCTTTTTCTGATTTATCTTTAACTTTAATATGTTACTCATGTTATTCTGTCATGCTTAACATTACTATGATGATCACTTTATTGCAAACCAATTATTAAGTTATTTTCCCATACCCGATCTGATATGAGAAACCAGTGCTATGTTGTGCCATGTTTGGTTAGATTGCGTATTGTTTGGTTTGAGTTGTTAGATGAGGTTAGGTCAGAAATGCCCAAAGTAATTGTCAAACCCACTTTTCTTTGAAAATGGGGAAGGGTATGGGGTATTCTCCAGGACTTTTGCCGCTAATGCAAACACTGAAAGTTTCTTAAATTTTCTCCTATTCATAAACGTGTGCCAATTTTGCACCAATTTCAGTCATTTTTCTAAAGCACAGACTGTCCCCCTTGGGGTCCACAAGTGGGTATTTTAAATGGAATATGGCTGTGTCTTTGAATACACACATGCTATTAAATAAAGACTCATGTTTATTACTTCAGGGGTTGACAGAATCGCCTCCTCCCCCTTGCATGCACCAGTTTCCCATTATTAAACCAACTAAATAGTGCCTGTGTCAATACCGAAAATTAGCTGCACCTTTGTGGCCCCTTGTCTGTGTAATTCATGATCATTAACAATCATTGTGGACATTACTTGCTATTGCAGCATCAAGTCTGTGACAGGTTCAAGTGTCCATATACAGTGTGATTTCATATTCCTATTGAGCCAGTAAGAAAGCTTGAAGAAATTAATTAACCTTCAACGTGGGGAATAGAACTGAGATAGTCGCTTCGTAGACAGTGTTAGCCCCCCAACCTGCTGCTCTGGTTGAAAGCACTTTCCAGCCAAAGAGCTTTGAAATTCAGAAATTGAAATGAAATTCACATGAAAGAGTGCAGGGAAATTGTGCTTATAGGCCCATCAGCAGACACTACATAATTAACCAATCCTGGGCAGAATAACAGCCTATTAGCTCATCAGCCAATCAAATTGATGCTTCTCCACCACTTTCAGCATTCATTGGATGAGCCACAGTGTTGGAACTTGGATCATTTTCTGTTCTCTAAGAGGACCAAATGATTTTGCTCCCTTCAAAAAATTACCTTTTTTGGTGAAGTTAAAATATGTGTTAAGAATATTTCTTAGGGTGAACTATTTCCTTTTAAGGGAACAAAGTTGCCTGATTTGTTAGCAAGATTTATCTAACATGTGCACACATGTCTGACATTTTATTGTGAAAATCAGTCTCTGCGAGGTCGTGTTTCTTTTTTTAAACCTCTGAAATGGGGTATTTTGTTTTTGCATTTTAGTTGTTCTGGATTGCTTTAAAAACACTTCTTCAGAAATGAAAGGAACTGTATCATATTACCCATTAAGATAATTGTATATGAATATGGAACCAGATGGGAGTGACTGAAATGCTTGTTCAATTTTCACTGCTAAATATGCTGCAACTGTGGGATCCTAATGGATCTTGGATCTGTAGGATGTGTATTGCATTGGGATTCTGTGAATGTATTTGCATGAGATCCTGTGTATCTTGTGTCTTGAAATTTTGGTTTGTAGTAGCATCTTGCATATCCCAGATCCCGATTTTTGCCACCGCACAAGTCTGGTGGGAACTCAGGGGGTCCCTTGAAATTGCAGTGTTCTTTGTGTTCCAGAACCATGAGACGGAGGAAATTCTTTTTTACTCGTGTACAGAAGAGGAAACGCAATTATCAGGTAAGGCTAGTGGAGTCAACAAACATATTTGCCCTGCAATGGTTGTACTGTTTCATGCCACTTCAGGTCGCTATATAACAATTACAGTAAGCGAAGGCTATCCCTTACATAGCTCTCAGTTTCAGACCCAATTGGGAGTATATCCCCTCGCTTAGAGGAGTGTCAAAAATTGATTCAACCAGCTTAGTTCTTGAATCAGTTCCTTGCTGCCAGTGGAGGAACATTTCAAAAGATGTATAGGTACGACTTTCGTGGAACTGTACAAGTCTGACTGGAACGTGATGGTTTCCAGTCGCACGCTTGGCACCCTGCATGAGAGGCGGTGGAACAAGGTTGAAAAACTGCCAAAAAATGACGGTGTACTGCGCCTGCAACTGGAAATAGACGGTGCCATGGAGAAAGTGAGGGATAGCTTGCAAGAAACAACCAGTCTGGTCAACTACGGCAAGCTGGCTCAAGCTGCACTCACTTCGCTGATCTTGTTTAATCGGCGGAGGCCTGGTGAAACAGAACGACTGACGGTGGATGATTGTCGGCCGAAAACCTACGAAGTTACTAAGGATATTACTGATGATTTGTTTGTGCTCGAACGCGAACTATGTACAACCCTAGGTCACGTAAAGATACGCAGAAAGCGAGGAAGAGAGGTCCCAATGCTCCTGAAAGGCAGGATAACCGAGGTCCTTGACCTTCTGGTTGCCTCCAGAGAGGTTTCTGGCATTCATGAAAGTAGCCCGTACGTGTTCATTGGTGATGCAGCCAAGGACGCCCGGCCACTGAGTGGGAGCAAGTGTATTTCTCAGTTTGCTGAGCGTGCAGAAGTTGTGAATGTGACAGCTACATCTATGCGAAAGCATATCGCAACAATGATACAACTTTTGCATTTGAGCGAAACGGAGCTGGACGTTGTCGCAAGGTTCATGGGACATGACATCAGGGCTCATCGGGAATATTACCGCTTGCCCGAGCGGACGGTGAATGGCGCTTAAGTCAGCGAGCTGCTCCTGGCAATGAACAAGCCTGGCAGTGCATACGTTGGTAAGGCGTTGGAAGAACTCGACCCCTGCACAAGTGATGAAGACAAGAGCGTGGTTAAAGACCTGGGTGAGAGCTACGACAATGAGGCGAAAAGACCAAAACGACAAATGGAAGAAAGTGAAGAGGAAAAAGGAAAACGTAAACGGCAGAAGACGGAATGTGATGTGATGCCTGCAAGTGGTGGACGTGATGATCAGGGCTCACCTTCCACTAGACATTCCACTAACTGCCTTCCTGTCCCCGAGAGAAAGATACGAAAGATCTCATGGACCGTTCGTGAAATGCAAGCAATTGAAAGTCAGATGTCCAGGTCTATGAGCGACTTGACCTGTCCCGGTATGGCCGATTGCATCGCCGCTTTGCACGCCGAGCCAGATTTGTGTCGTCGCTCCTGGACCGACGTGAAGTACTGTACATATAACCTCGTCGTAAAACATAGGCGTAGCCTGAATCTGTGAGGCTAGTTTCACCATGCTGCAGTAGTATGCAAACAGTCAAGGGCGGCCACCCGTTGAGGCCGTTCTTTGACCTGTGCTCAAGGTTTTACCAGCTGCATTGTTCAGATCAGACTAGACCAACTTAAGCGTTGGTGGCATGTGGAAAAGTTCTTGACATAAGCTGTCTTGTGTTGGTGAACTCGAGAGCCGCTACGTAATATACCAGCATATTACCAGTATGCTCACGTTTTTCTCGATACCTGGGGCCACACGGATTTGTGCTTTAATGTGAATAATGGAAGTGAGCGCAATGCCTTTTCTCAATGCCTTCTGCAGCACCATGAAATGTGAAACATAATATTGGATCATCTGGCTATAAATGAAGCAGCGCTCATTTTTGGTGTTCATGGATATTCACTGAAAACTAGATATCCAAATACATTTAAGTTAGTAGAACTTTAATGTTGAATGACAGAGTAAAGAGAGTTCATTGCATTATTCTGCGGCACGCGATGTGAAAGAGCAAACGCCCCGCGCATGTAACATCGTTTTAAAATAGTCGTAGTACGGACATTTAAAATGTCTGTTTGAATACCATAGTTGTCTGTACCCATTGTAAACATGACCATGTCGTGTATACCTTCATCTTCTCTGGAGCAAGCGTATTGTGAAGTATGCGTCGTTTAACGCGCTCACCGATACTGGAAAATACATGTTTCGCTGTCTGACATTTTTGAATGCATAATTTTTTCTGGACACTGCAACAGAAAAATGACCCTGGGCGCGGCGTACGATACTACATTATTGTGCTCCGTTTATCGTAATAAAGAACGGAATTAAAGTGCTGCCAACGATTTTGCACGTTTTTTTGCGCGTGGGTCATTATTCGAGTGTGCTGTAGCCCAAAAATTACCGGTGTCATGACCGGCGTCATTTTGGTGTTGCGGTAATGTTTTACGCGGTGAAAAGTTTTTATATTGTTTTACTTGTATATTTCATTGTCTTTTTATATCTTTGATATGTTTTAGTACCTACTTACCAATGAATGAAAAATCTAATCTAGCGTCTGGAAGGATTCTTGGGGCACAAAGCAGGGAAATTGTTTATAATGTGTATCAACATTTTGTCGAAGACTGGGACATGAAGTTGAAGGCGGGAGACGACGACGCCGTCCGGGAGAGTCCATTATTAAGAACTGCAGCTGTAACGGGCGTTGGGAAGACCACAGTCTACCGCATACAACGTGAAGCCCAGAATGGTGCCAGACTGAAATCTCCAAGCCGATCCCGACCAGCTGCAGCAAGACCAAGGGCGGATCTAGATCCGTTCGATGTTTGCGCGATGATGAGAATGGTGCACCAGATGTACATCGATGGAAAACATGTTACTCTGGACACCATCACGGATGCTCTTCACGAACAGCTCGGCGTCACCATGTCTAGATCCACCGCAAGAAAACACCTACTCGCGAACGGATTTAAGTACGGAAGGATCGACAAGTGCGAGATCCTGATCGAGAAACCTCATATTGCAGCAACGAGATGCCAGTTCTTGCGGGAGATGAGGAGGCTGCGTAGAGAAGTTCCCGATAGCAAAATCATTTATACCGACGAGACATGGTATAATCGGTACGATATGGAGGACTTGGCGTGGCTGGACGGCAATCAAATTAACGGACGGAAGAACGCCATTGGAAAAGGAAAACGTTTTATCATAGTCCATGCCGGCTCTTCAGAAGGATTTATACCGGGCGCACTTCTCCACCTCAGGACCGAAGGCAAGAACGCCAACTATCATACGTCGATGCACGCCGACTGCTACGCTACGAGAACTGCTACGGGAAGTGGTTCACCGAGTGCCTGCTTCCGAACGTGCCCGAGCACTCTGTGATCATCACAGATAATGCCTGATATCACTCCCGTTTGTGCCCAAAAGTGCCAACTTCTAGCTGGCGTAAAGCGGAAATCCAGGAGTGGTTGCAGCAGGCAGGTGTGACCATCCACGAAGAGATGCGGAAGGTGGAGCTGCTGGAGCTAGTCAAGTCCCAGAACCGGAAGAAGGAATATTTTCTGGACAACCTTGCTAGAGATCATGGTCATCGGATCGTTCGCCTGCCGCCGTATCACTGCGACTTGAACCCCATGGAGTTAGTGTGGGCACAGATGAAGCGCGTGATAAGACGGGGGACTTGACGGGGCGGATGGAGGAGGTGGAACGGCTGGTGGAGGCAGGTGTTGCAGCTGTCTCTCCAGAGGACTGGAGTAAGTGCTGTGGGCACGTCAAAAGGCTGGAGCAGCAGTACTGGACGAATGACGGGCTGCTAGAAGATCTCCCACCGGTTGTCGTAACAACCGATGATAGCAGCGACTCCGGCACCGACTCTGGCAGCGACAACGATGAATGAGAACAGTATGACACATCGATCATGACAAGTGTTTCCGTTTCATTCTTTTCAACTGACTTCGTAGCGTTTACGTGGATGTGGCATGTAGTTACGTGTGGGGTGTTTTAGCTGGATGTATTGTACATATATCTGCAGCTGAATACTCAGCGTTTTGTGGAATACCTTCAATAAAACTGAGCGAATTAATTTTCTGTGTTTGTTTGTTCCCATGTTATTCATGTAACAGCACCAGTTTGGAGCAATTACCGAATGAAAGTATAGCATAACTTGCTTCAAAGGTAGGCAATGAATTTAGAACGTAAAAATAATTGCCAACGAAAAGAACCCCAGTGCCAATATATATATATATATATATATATATATATATATATATATATATATATATATGTATATGTATATATATATATATATATATATATATAAATATATATATATAAATCGATTAACCATATGAACATGAAGTTGCCGCAAACAATGCAAACATCCAAAACTGCTACTGCTTCGAGAGATCCACAGTGCTGTCCTGCAGGCCTTCCGACCAATTTTGAGTTTGAAAAAAATTCAGCGTGATGCTCGTGACGAATTGATTGACCAGCTTTAATTCCGTTCTTTCTTACGATAAGCAGAGCATAGTAGTGCTCCCAGGGCCTCGTTTGTCTTCTCCCAATGCTTGTCAGTTTTGGTTTGGATTAATAACAAAAGCTGAGTGGTTCAATGCTATGAATGTATAACTCAGATTCGGAAACCCCCAGAGAGAATCGCGACGACGGTGTAACTCGCTGAGTACCCCAGCGCGGCACGGGGTGCAAGGTTAAGCCATCGATATATATAACACCGCTAAATGATAAAAACTATAAGATGTCGGATACGCCAAGCAAAATAGGAGCCGGTCCCTACATTGCGGTTTGTGTAAACCGTGACGTCATTGTGACGTCATGCCAATCGGTCCCTACTTCACTGCATTACACGGGTTCGTTTCCGTCGTGCGCAGCCCTTTAATATGTTTGCCATCGCAACCTACTCGTCTCCCGGGTATCAATGAACTTATTCCCATCGTCCTGCGACCAATGTAAAGGGGCGTTGAACCGGTCCTCGCTTCGCCGCATTTCGATGAGGTCCCGACTTCGCCCCGCAAACCCGTATAGGTGTGTGTGTGTGTGTGTGTATATGTGTGTGTGTGTGTGTGTGTGTGTGTGTGTGTGTGTGTGTGTGCGTGCGTGCGTGCGTGCGTGCGTGCGTACGTGCGTGTGTGTGTGTGATTGGTTGCAACGTGCCATTACGGGATGGGTAGTCATGTCCGGATCCTTTGTCCACTGGAGTGGTGTGGGAAAGCTCTCACCCGGCAGGGAGCCACAAGTCAGATGTGTTAGACCAGCTGCGAACTAATAACCACCCTTCAGGTAACTTCAGTGTGGCGATTTTGCTGGCCGGCAACCACGTTTCGCAGAGAAAATGGGCGTTGTGATGCATCGTTTTGAATTGGTACCAATTGTATAGCTCGTGTCGAAACTTTTTCGCGATTGTGATGAGACTGACAGGGTTACACACCATCATGTCACGTGGAATTTCACTGCCTCATATTCGTTACAAATATTGGTGTCGTCAAGAGCTTCGTTGAATGGAAATGTCTTGCTTCAGTTGATCAGATAACATTGCCCCTGGAAGAGGTATGAGTGTTCATGAAGAAACGCATGGTTTCAGTGCTACACTGTATTGCAACAGAGCAGGTCAGGTCACGAAAAGCTTGATAACAACACATTTACACGTTTAAATAGGCAAACGTTTTCACCCGGTGACTAGTACGCCGCAGCCTTGTGTGCCGGGGCGGGATGGCTGTAAGAAGGCTTGTAGGCAGGCTTGTATGCCGGAGTAGCAGCCTTGTAGGCAGGGGCGGGGTGGAACTCGGGGTAGGTGGCCTCTCCCTCGTAGGTGACCTCAGCGTTGTAGCCGCCGTAGTGGTCAGCGACGTACTTGACGTGCTGAACACGGCCGTCGGGCAGAGCCACCGAGTAATATCCCTGGGTGTTGTGGCCATCGCTCTCCTCCTTCTTGGCGAAGTTGGTGCCGGTGTACTGGTCGTTTACGGCGTAGTCGTAGGCGAACGGCCTGGGCTCCTCCTTGTACTGGGGCTCCGGGTGGTAAGAGGCCGGCTTGTAGGAGTGGGCCGGGTGGTATGGGGCCGGCGTGGGCTTGTACACTGGCGTCTCCGGAGCCGGGACGGCGGCGGCGACAGCCAGCACGGCGGCAACGACGAAGATCTGAAATGCCACCACAGTTGTGTTATTAATAAGCCAGTCGTTTTGACATTTTTCCTGTTTTACAATGCAGTGTACAACCACGCTTCTGATACAACGCATCTCAGCATGGTTCCGACCACGGCATGTCTTCCAAAGTGATCTCTGACAGTTGAAAAACACTACCTCAAACACCTCCTTCAAGCGACTACCTGCATGCTGTGTTTGTGTGGTCGAGTGCGCAGTGAAACTGGTGCCTGCTTCCACAGTGCTTTCGTTTTTATAGGCCGTCCGCGAGCCGCCGATGTAAGGCCAAGGACAGGAGCCCGCTGAACGGGAGGCTCCCGCTACCACAGGCTAGACTGATGAATTAGCTTGGAGACTTGGCCGATCTCCGGGACACGCCCAACTTGTGGCAAGCAGTTTTACTGTATAATTTTACTTTATGCCTTTTGATATTGCGCTCTCCAAATGCTTGCAAGTAGTTAGAGGACCATAAAAAGGTGCTGCTCGTCTACCTAAAAGTATCGTTCATGGCTGGGATAAGGTGGTGGCCACTGATAATCAATTTCACATTCTGTAGCCAGGGTAGTATTAATGCATACCCTCCACCGACCAGTTGCATCATTTAGTTGCTCAGCGCCTGATACATTTAGCTCACTTATGACATTCTAGGGTGGCATGAATGGGATGGGGACGACGTTATGCTAGCCTGCCATGTGAAGTGCAGAGCTGGTAGTACGTCACTATGAGCCCCAAATTTGGCGCAACAAACGTCAATTTCAATCCCTGTACTTTGGGTTTCGGATACCAATGACAAGTACTACCGGCGTTCGTCTCCCTCACCTTGCAATCATTGATAGTGCATTCTAACAAAGAAAATTCTCATGATTAAGATTAAGTGGTTATGCTGATTTGTTGACGTTTCATATTTCAGAACCTTCAGGCTAAACAATACTGTAAAAATAAAGGCAACAGGTGAAAGGCTTTCTTACCTCATGGTACAAACAACGCTAATAGCATTTCAACTAATGAACAACTAACTTGATTTATTGTAAGAATCACTTAGTTTCTATAAATCCCAAAACGGTAGCTTGCTGATGCTATCAAAACCTCCTTTAAAAAGCTTTCGATGTAAAATTTCGCTTTAATACCCAATGCTTTTCCACCAATTGGGCCATATATTGCAAGCTTGGAAGTTATTGGCGTGTTGTTGTTGACGAGAATTGCTAATATTGTTATTGACTGCTTCCTATATAGAAGCGTTCCCAGTGCAGCTCCTTCACTTCTGAGCATTTTGTTGGGGTTTTCTTGCTGGCGTGCAAAACTGTCCATTTGATTGGCGGCGATTCGCAGCTCTCCCACTTCTTAATCTTCTGAAGTCATTCACGGAGTGATCGGACCGCATGAGCTGACTCAATGTGAGCTGACTTGACTGCACATCCAGGTGTCCAACGGGACGTGTCCAACTGCCACGCGACACTAGTCGTGCACCAGTGTTCCCATCAAGCCGCCGCACCACATCGCGCCACACGTTTCGCGATCCTTTGGCGCGTTTTGGTGTCGGCGCAACGCTTGGAGGTTTGGGCACACGAACATACAGGCAAACAGCATGTTTGAGGTTGTGTTCTCATCCGTTGTCTGCACACTTGATCATGACACCTGAACACTTTCCACGGTAAGGTTACATAACCGACCACAAATCGCGTACATTTTCAATTAGTCGCATGATCTTATCAATATGTAAGCAATCCAATAATCAGGCTTCATGAGACTACAGATCCAAACCAACTAGTGCTAAATGCATCGCCTAACGTACGAGTCATTACCACAGCCATTGTCTGCACCTAAAATCCAAGCCAGCTAATGTGTAGCTGAATACCCCGCACCACAAATTGGAAAAGATTGGTGATTTTTGGCGCAGGTAACTCATTGTAAAAGGCCTATGACAAGTATTACTAGCATGCAGTGCAAGGTGTTGCGTCTGGCGGATGAATTATTATCCACTGAAGATGGTCTGCACCTGCTTTCAGCATTCATATGACTTAAATAGATTGCGCCACACTGGAGGTAAACAGCAATGACACAGCGACGACAACATGTCAAAAGGCCACCCAGTCTGTTGGAACTCCACTCAATTGAATTGGTGTATTAAAATTGACAACAATATCCAATGTCGCAGAAAATAAGTAAAAAGGGGCTAGGAGTGTTTCCTTGCCATTTTAATATATTGGCCTTCAAGTTATCGGGGATTGTGCAAAACGACATATGATATGTCTTAACAGTGGCTATCATTAAGAAAATTTCCACCCTAAGCTTCCAGTCATAAGAATCTGCCAATTGCCGCTATTTGCAGTCGGGGAATATCCCTCACAGTAGCGTCCCAAGTGCCAGTAGCGTGTCTCGGTACCAGAGAGCAACCCTCACCCATTTTAGCCTCCTGTGGCTCTTGGGCAACTTCAGTCATGTTCGCCAAACCACACTAAAACAACTAGAGACATCTTAACAGCGTTGAAAAGAATAGAAGGCAATATTATAGGATAGGAAGGTATAGATAGGAAGGTTAGCTCCGGAGTAGCGGTCGTTGACGGCATAGTCGTAAGCGAACGGCTTAGCCTCTTCCTTGTACTGGGGCTCCGGGTGGTAAGAAGCGGTCTTGTAAGACGGGGCAGGGTGGTAGGGGGCGGGCTTGTAGGAGGGGGCCGGGTGGTAGGGAGCGGGCTTGTAGGACGGAGGAGGGTGGTAGGGAGCCGGGGTCGGCTTGTAGGCCGGGGCCGGGTGGTAGGGGGCTGGCTTGTGGGTCAGAGCCGCGTGATGGGACGTCATGTACTCCGGGGTGGCCGCGGCAGCAGCCAAAACGGCGGCAATAATGAACACCTGTAATGCCATGAAGGTGATGTTACGGATATGTGATAGTTAGCTCAAGTCATTTCTCGACGGCCTTATTACATTTGATTCGATGTCACTATCGCATTAGGCTCTATTACATTCGACACATGTACTGACCACATCTGTCATTCCATTCGCAGTTCACACCACAGAGCACTGGAAACACATGTAAAAATACCGTGGATTGTAAAACGCTGCCTTTCTTAAAATTAACACAAATCCGTAGTCAATCGCCAAGAGCTAGGTTTTTGTGGTGTTGGCAGTTTTGGTGACATTTATTTCGGTGGCTATTTGGGTTGGAGATACGCCGTTTTATGTGAGTATTCCAGGGCATGCACCGCAACTGCCGTGCAGTAACGTCTTTCAGGATAGCTCATGTATACCTCGGCCGTTTTTCCATGACTCTGATGTTGGGAATCTTGGGCATACTTAGTTTGGAGGGAAAATGCACGGTGTTTTCCGGGAAAGGACACTACAAACGCACATTTTTAAGAGTAGCCTGATGAAAGAGATTCAATATACACAAACGAGTATCTTAATGACTGCTGGCTGTCTGACGGAACGGCTACGTCAAACACATTGGCCCAATGCCTGTGGCAAATGACCCCGCAGTAGCCACCAGCGCACTTGTCCAGCTGTGTGCTTGGTAAAACGTACCTTCATGCTGTATGGTTTAGTGACCGGGTACGCCGTGCAACTGGTGCAGACTCCCACAGTGTCTTCCCTTTTATAGGTGGGCCAAGACCAGATCTTGGCCTGAGGTCACGACCCGCTGCGCCCAGTCATTGGCTGACCCACACTGTTCTCCTGGTCGGACCGATGAACAAGCGCAGGACCCATGGCCACTCCCATGGGCGCGCCCACTGTCACCGGCTTGAACCCATGGCCGGAAGCTTAGAGCCAGCTCATAGCCCGGGCAGCCGCTCGAAGGAGTGGGGAAGGTTGGTAACAGCTTGCCTACAGCCGCTTGAAACGCGTGTTTTAATCGACCGCATCAAAGTTATGATAATTTGTTGCGGCCGCTCAGAGATATTTTCCGAAGCATGCGCGCTCTGCATGTCATAAACATTGCGTGTCTGGACAGATATTATTGAATTCATTATGTTGCAGACTACAGCTTTTATGATTGGTGCTTTCGCGCCCCATGCATTTTATCGGGTGCAGGGTACTGCAGATTTAGACTGAAATCATAGGTTTGAGTTTTTGACACATCATCGTCAGTAAAAGTATCACCATGGATTTTCAAGATCGATCTAGCAGATTTTCTAATCACACTCTAAACTGGAGGGCTCACCTGTGGTATATTCTGCAAGAACCTGTATTATTTACAGAAAAGATTATAGCACGAGTGTTGGCTTCAAAGGATTACGTCTCGGAAAAGCTTTCTTTTCCTGGAACGAGCAAAACATGACATTAAAACTGATACTTTATGCCAAAGCACTCCAGTACGTCTGAAATATTCCACTTTTATGTTTTCTCTTCAGGAGGGGGGCAGTCTTGCAAAATAAATTAGACACTAAGTGGAGGAATACGGGCTGAACCTACACCACACCCAATCCCTACATCCGAACAACATGTGTTTCTCTCCGGCAAAAAACGTGTTGTCCCGGACCAAAACCGTATTCTTCGCGTTGAAGAAGACCTTAGCTCAGGATTTAGGCAACTTTTCAGAATTGATATCATCCTGTCACCCTCTCCGAACCAAACAAGAAAGAACACCGCTGATGTCCGACCATAATGCTGGGAACTAAAACAGTCATCACAGATTATCACCACAACTTTTCTGCCTCACATAGAGCTCACGTGAATCTGAAAACATTCGGCATAAGTCTTTAGCATATATGGATACTTCGAGGAAAATATGAAACAACAGCGAAAAGGAGAATATATGCGATAAGCCCCATTTCTTTTACTTTTTATATTCATTTGTGGGCAGGGTTAATCCTCTCAACAAGGAAACAGAACTAAACGTGAGAGACAAGATCTTTACATCCATATGTCAGCAGGTTGTTGCTTGAGTCACGACACGTGCACGAGAGGCCTGGCTCTCATACAGCTGCGGTGTGAATGCTACACAACTTACAGCTGTATCCGTGTCGCACAGTTGGTCGTAAGAGGCAACCGGCGCCCCCTTCGTTGAATTGAGCCAGGAGCGGATTACACGAACTGAACTTCTGATTTCACCCGCAGGATGGCGGCAGTATCGACTGAGTCTTATCACCCAGCTGCCTGTGTGAATCATGGCTCATGGGTCGTTGAAATAGAAAAACGGCATAGCATTATTGTAATTTATTGCGCCAGAGCGCCTTGTACCCACCCAATCCTTTTGCAACGGACAATAATATGTGAGATCACTCTATACCTACTTACATCTCGTAGCTATCGTGTTTATTCGAGAAAGCAGTTTGCCATTCGCCAACGTTTGTAGATAATGCACGCTTGACGCAAAAGCAATGATTGAGTTGTTTCCAATGTGCAGCCAAATTGGTTCTTCAGTCAGCACATGTACATATTTGCAAAGAAACATCCGAGCGGTGATACCATAGCGACACCATCTACATCGCAGCAGAGTTTTCCGCTTGGACAGCGGAAGCGTGCCTTTGCCGTGTAGAATCGGAGCATCCGTTCCGAGAATGGGTGGTGACGGTTTCAATGGTGACAAGGTTTGGTGTTTATAGACGCAGTCGAGTGTAATTTGGATTGTTTCATCAACAGTCGCGTTTGGGAAATGACTGTCTACGCCCAATGATGCAAGTAGACCGGTGGGATTGTAAAACTTGATTTTGCCAATTAATTGTCCTGTGGGTTGCAAGCTATACTCTGCTGGTGTGTAGTGTTCAATCATGCTATTTAAAGTTTTTGCCAGCTGATAGGTAGCTGTTGGGATTTTAGATATATGTGGTCCCAGGGTTGCCCATTTCATGGCTTTATCTTCAGCTTTATATATATATATATATATATATATATACATATGTGTGTGATGGGTTACAACGTGCCATTACGGGATGGGTGGTCAAGTACGGATCCTTTGTCCATTGGAGTGATGTGGGGAAGCTCTCACCCGTCAGGCAGCCACAATTCAGAAGTGTTTGACCAGCCGCGCACTAACAACCACCCTTCAGGTAACTTCAGTGTGGCGATTTTGCTGGCCGGCACCCACATTTCGCAGGGAAAATGGGCGTTGTGATGCATCGTTTTGATTTGGTACCAATTGTATAGCTAGTGTATAGTTTTGTATACTAATAAAAATTGTATAGTATTGTATAACATTTTCGTATTGTGACGACATTGACCGGATAACACGCCATCATGTCACATGGAGGTTCACTGCCTAATATTAATTACCAATATTGTTGTCGTCAAGAGCTTCGTTGAATGGAAATGTCCCTTTTCAGTTGGTCAGATAACATCGCCCCCTGGAAGAGGTATGAGTGTTTTTAAGAAACGCATGACTCGAGTGCTTCGCTGTATTGCAACAGAGCAGGTCAGGTCACGAAAAGCTTGATAACAACACATTTACACGTTTAAATAGGCAAACGTTCTCATCGGGTGACTAATACGCCGCAGCCTTGTATGCCGGGGCGGGATGGCTGTAAGTAGGCTTGTGGGCAGGCTTGTAAGCCGGAGTGGTAGCCTTGTAGGCAGGGGCGGGGTGGTACTCGGGGTACTGGGCCTCTCCCTCGTAGGTGACCTCAGCGTTGTAGCCGCCGTAGTGGTCAGCGACGTACTTGACGTGCTGAACACGGCCGTCGGGCAGAGCCACCGAGTAATATCCCTGGGTGTTGTGGCCATCGCTCTCCTCCTTCTTGGCGAAGTTGGTGCCGGTGTACTGGTCGTTGACGGCGTAGTCGTAGGCGAACGGCTTGGGCTCCTCCTTATACTGGGGCTCCGGATGGTAAGAGGCCGGCTTGTAGGAGGGGGCCGGCTTGTAGGAGGGGGCCGGCTTGTAGGAGGGGGCCGGGTGGTAGGGGGCCGGCGTGGGCTTGTACACCGGCGTCTCCGGAGCCGGGGCGGCGGCGGCGACAGCCAACACGGCGGCAACGACGAAGATCTGAAATGCCACAACAGTTGTGTTGTTAATAAGCGAGTCGTTTTGACATTTTTCCTGTTTCACAATGCAGTTTACAACCACGCTTCTGATACAACGTATCTCAACAGGGTTCCGACCACGGCATGTCTTCCAGAGTGATCTCTGACAGTTGAAAAACACTACCTCAAGCACCTCCTTCAAGCGACTACCTGCATGCTGTGTTTTTGTGGTCGAGTGCGCAGTGAAACTGGTGCCTGCTTCCACAGTGCTTTCGTTTTTATAGGCCGTCCGCGAGCCGCCGATGGAAGGCCAAGGACAGGAGCCCACTGAACGGGAGGCTCCCGCTACCACAGGCTAGGCTGATGAATTAGCATGGAGACTTGGCCGATTCCCGGGACACGCCCAACTTGTGGCAAGCGATTTTGGCGCCCTTTAAATTCGGTCTTTCCTTACCCATGACTTTAGATGTCGGTGTTCCATTGAAAACGTACAGGCACATATTCAGTTTGATGATGAAGAGAATGTAATTGATGACGAGCGCGCTATTATACATTCAGGTGCCATGTCATGCGTTAATGTGCCAAAGTTGATTTTGTTGGTTATATATACTTCTACACACACGTATGCATATATACATATATTTCTATATGTAGATATATATATATATATATATATATATATATACATATATATGTATATGTTGATATTTTGTGACACTTTTGGCTTTTGCATGTTGTCTCTAGTTTTCCAGCAGTTTGGGTAGCCGTTTTGTGAAGCATTCTTAATGTTGAAGTACCAAGGAACTTTTTGCGTTCTACCAAAAACTGCCTTGAAAAACTTCTGATGTAAAACTTTCGATTTCATACGGAATGTTTTTGCATCAATTGAGCCATATAACATAAACACTTTATATATAAGCACTATAAACGGCAAATGCATACATTTCCGGATGCTCATATTAACAAATTTCACGCACCAATTTTTAGCAAATACCTCACGTTAATTCCAGGGATTGTGACATACCAGCCTAAATGTAACAGAACCTAAAAGAAAGAAAATCTGTTCTGTCGGGTTCCGTAATGCCAAAAACAAAGGCAACCCATTTCGCAAGTCTCAGCCCATGGTCCATCTTTAGAATATCCACACAACACCATGAGAGCCATGCAACGTCAATACTCGCAGCACTAACTCCCTATGTCTCATGCGCACCATGGCCATGGCATTTAATATGTTGTCTGTTCTGCGCCAGATTATACACCAAACTCCTAAATCATTGAACTACTGCTGCCAGGTCATCGCCAGTTGGACAAATGTGTCGTAGCTGACCGTTGCCGCCATATTTTGCATACTGTATAACCGACGTTGCGTATTGTATGTTCATTGCCATGTATTGGCACTTATCATCGGAACGTTTATATTTCTAGCGCAAGTTTCTCTTATCTTGTTTACGTTTTACCCTATCGGCTAGGTCGTAACACTGTTTTTGCCCTACAACGCTTCCGGTACAGTATGCCAGCAATCCGCCCCATGTCGTGACGGACTCAACCTCAATGATGCAACTGTCGGGAACAGGGAATAACCGATACACTTCTGAGCGTAACAAATAGGTGCGTTTGCTCCTTACCAGCTGCTGAGAAGCATCACATGCAAATGCATACAGCGCTTCAAAGTACGGCGCCGGCATACGTGCCGCCTCGTCTTTCTTTAAGACTCCAAATGTATGAAGTCTTGGTGTCCATAGGGCGTCACTCGTAACCATGCTCCCATATCCCACTGATATGGTGATCTATTACGTGTGCTGGTATGAATACGTCAGCCATTTTTTAGATGTTTGGGTGCGCTAAACGTTTTCTGCACGACCAATTGCATTTTGGCCAGCGTCGTTAATAGTTTTATTGACTGTTTCCACATATATTCCGTTCTTTTCAACGCCATTAAGATGTCGATAGTTGTGTTAGTGTGGTTTGGTGAACACGGCTGAAGTCGCCCACAGAGGCACAGGAGACTAAAATAGGTGAGTTTTGCTCTCTGGTACCGAGACACATTACTGACACTTGGGAGGCTACTGCGAGGGATATTTCTCCGACTGTAAATATACCCAATTTGCAGATTCTTGTTGCTGGAAGCTTAGGGCGGCAATGTTCTTAATGGTAGCCACCGTTAAAACATATCACACGTTGTCTTATAGAATCCCTGATAACTTGAATGCAAGATGCGTTAAACGGCAGGGTCAACACTCCCGGCTCCTTTCTGCTTGTTTTCTGCGGCACTGAATATTGTCATTAATGTTTAAGATACCTGCTAGGAGAACTCACTGAACACACACTTCCAGCCCTTTATTTCCCTGGCCAGCCCTCACTCTCCACGGGAGGGACATCTGAACGTTCGGGTGAGCCGCTCGCGCGCTACCACAAAATGTCCGACCGCCGCCGGCCACCTGCTACTGTGCAAAATGTCTGACCGCCACCGGCCACCTGCTACTGTGCAAAATGTCCGACCGCCGCCGGCCTCCTAAAACACTGCTTGACATAAAAGAAAATCTACTACTAAATACAAAAATCCCAAACATATTCCCCGCCTTTGGATTGAAACGGCTTTCCTAAACAAACAAGGCACTGCACCACACCAAACTTGGCCTGGCGGAGAATGAGGGGCGAGTGATGAACGGCTTCACTGATCGTCACACAGTTCTATGTCGCACAGCCGCTGGACTGCCCGGGTCCTCAGCTGGCCAGCTTTAGTTCGGACCTGCTGACTTGGTGACATCGTCCCTCCTTGGGTACAGCTTGGTAACTACCCCAATCACCCACTTCATCCTAGGGACTTGGTGCTCACTGATCAGGACCGCTGACCCCAGCCTCATCTTACCGTGGGACCTAAACGCGCGGACCGACGGAGGTAGGGTCCGCAGATACTCATTCCTCCACACTGGCCAGAATCGGTTCAACCGTCTGTCGCGCACACGGGCTCTGTCGGACAGCATCTTACTGGACTGCTCACGGACTCTTACATCATACTCACAGACTCTGCATCCTCCAGCACCCTGACTTGGAAGCCGGCACCAACACTCTGCGCCCCATCACCAAGCAGTTTTAGGCAGCGCACAGCACTGTGACGTCCTCCACACTCAGCACACACCTTGTCACACCCGCGAGCCACATGTCCACTTCTCAGGCACCGAAAACACAGCCCAGCCTGCCTGACAGCATCTCTGCGTTCTGGTACTGGCAGGGGCTTTAGCTTCAGACACACCTCAGGTTGGTGTGTCTGCCCACAAAAGCCACACCCTGCTCTGGCTCCTGACTGCAGAGCTGCTGCTGCTGGTGTCCTCCTCTGCCCCTTTCTCTTCTTCCCTTGTTGAGGGCCGCTTGTGGCCTTGTGTCGCTCTTCATCAGCTGGGGCAGCCAGCTGCTGACCTGGAGCCCCCTGTACCTGAATAGAGTCATGGGCACTGGAACGCTCCCTGCGCTCCATCTCAGCCGCCAGTAAGCTCATCACCCACGCCAGGTCCGCTTCCTTGCCTGTGACCTCACGAACACACTCCAGCTTGATGTCAGGGGATAGCATAGACAGGATAAGAGGGACAAGGATTACACTATACCTGGCACCTCCCACACCAAGTGACTCCAGGCTGCGGATGTGGGTTAGGAGGCAGTCCTGCAGTTCTCTCAGGGACTGATGGCTACTGGATCTGGCTTCTAGAAGTGGAAGAAGCTGTTGGATGTGGGAAAAGGTTATCACTTCCTTCCTCTCAAACCTGTTCTTGAGGAGGTCACATGCACTGACATAGTTGGCACCAGTCAGGGAAAGACCCGCCACACAGTCCTGGGCCTCCTTCTCCAGCACCGACCGAAGATAAGCAAACTTGGTCACATCAGGCAGCTCCGAATTATTGAAGGACACCTCAGAGCTCGCCCAAAAGGACTGGCACTTGAGGACATCCCCACTGTATCTCGGGAGCTCCAACTTTGGAGGCCTCTGCCCCTCCCGGCTCAGTGAGCTCGCTGAGCCAGCCCTACTGTCCCGCTCCAGGGCTCCACCAACCTTATCCAAAACCGACATCACCCCATCTCCCAGGTCGGCTGCACCCTCAATATAATTAGGTATCTCTTCCTCTGTCTCGAAGCACAGCTCCACCTCAGACTGGGCCTCATCCAGGAAGTGGAGCCTCTTCTCGCAGCCAAGTTTAGCGGCCTGAAGTGCATCTTGATCTGGTTGTTTATGTTCCAGAATTCCCTCAAGCTTCCTCACTTACCTGGTCAGCCAACCTCTAGCTGCTGTTTGCTTCTTGAAAGCATCCGGGCTTACACTCATCTTGACACTCAGAACAACTCAGCAAAATAACAGATGCTTAAACTTCAGTTCACTACTTCCCGGGTTTGGGCATCAAAAAATGTTAGGAAAACTCACTGAACACGCACTTTCAGCCCTTTATTTCCCTGGCCACTCCTCACTCCTCTCGGGAGGGACATCTGAACGTTCGGGTGAGCCGCTCACGCGCTGCTACAAAATGTCCGACCGCCGCCGGCCACCTCCTACTGTGCAAACTGTATGACTGTCGCTGGCCTCGTAAAGCACTGCTTGACATAACGAATCTACTATTAAATAAAAAATCCCCAACAACACCAATTTAATTGATTGGAATTCTAACAGACTCGGTGACGTTTCGAAATGTTTTGATCACAGCGTCATTGCTGTTTACCTCCAGTGTCGCGTAATCGATTTAATAAAGATGAATAGTGAAAGCAGGTGCAAACCAGCTTCGATGGGTCATGATTCATCCGCTATACGCAACACCTTGCACTGCATGCTAGCAATACTTGTCACAAGCCCTTTACATTGAGTTGCCTGCGCCAAAAGACACCACACTTTTCCAATTTGGGGTGCGGGCTATTCAGCCATATATTGGCAGGCTCGGGGTTTTAGGTGCAGACAATGGCTGTGGTATTGACTTGGCGTTAGGCGATGCATTTAGCACTAGTTCCTTTGAGGCTGTGGTCTCATGACGCCTTACTAATTGATTGCTGCTTCAACGTTGATACGGTCATGCGAGTATTTGAAAATGTACGCGAGTGGTGGTCGGTTATGTAACCTAACCGTGACAAGTGTTCAGGTGTCAGGATCAAGTGTGCAGACAAAGGGTGAGAAAACAGCCTGAAACATATTGTTTGCCTGTATGTTCGTGTGCCCAAACCTCCAAGCGTTCCTCCGACATCAAAACGCGCCAAAGGATTGCGAAACGAGTGGCGCCATGTGGTGCGGCGGCTTGACGGAAACACTCTGGTGCCGGTCTGAAATTGACCGGTAGCGCGTGGCAGTCGGACACGCCCCGTTGATCACCTGGATGTGCAGTCAAGTCAGCTCGCAGTGAGTCAGCTCATGCGGTCCGATCATTCTCTAAATTATCTCTGAAGAGGAAGAAGTGGGAGAGCTGCGAATCGCCGCCTATGAAATAAACAACTTTGTGTGCGAAAAATAAAAACTCAACAAAAACCCTCAGAAATAAAGGAGTTGCACTTGGCACGCTACAAGTCATTAAGATATGCAAGGATCCGAAGGATATTCCCTGCAGAATATGCCGACCTGACCGCCTGGCAGCACTGGAGCTGTGAAGGACCTACTTGGAACGATCTGGGCCATTCCAGACACGAGGAGAAGGAGCTTCCTTTCCCAGCGGCTTGCCAGAGAAGTTAAACAAAATAGTGCATTGATAACCACCATCTAAGGAGTTTCGGTGCATTTATTTTTCAACACATCACCTCTACTGATCACCGAGAATATTCGTTTGAAAATAATAACTTCAATACGTCTTAATCGTGCCGAAAACTTCCGGCTGTATTTGTGGCGGAGGTACTGCGCACAAAACCTGTTATAAACCACCTCGTGGCTAAATAACATACTACTGACATTATTTTCGGTTGGTTGTTGCTTGGCTGTTGTTGCAGCTGCATCACTGAAATTAGCTCACTGGACAACGCAAGATGGCTTGCGTAAAAACACGCGTGGCTTGAGTGTTTCGTTTATTGAAACACAGCGGGTCAGGTCACAAAAAAGTTTCACAACATCAGCATTTGTGCGTTTAAATAGAAAACATTCTTTGGCATTTGACTAGTACGCCGCCGCCTTGTAGGCCGGAGCGGGATGGCTGTAGGCGGGCTTGTAGGCCGGAGCGGCAGCCTTGTAGGCAGGGGCAGCAGCCTTGTAGGCAGGGGCGGGGTGGTAGTCAGGGTAGGTGGCCTCTCCCTCGTAGGTGACCTCAGCGTTGTAGCCGCCGTAGTGGTCAGCGACGTACTTGACGTGCTGGACACGGCCGTCGGGCAGAGCCACCGAGTAATATCCCTGGGTGTTGTGGCCATCGCTCTCTTCCTTCTTGGCGAAGCTAGCTCCGGAGTAGTGGTCGTTGACAGCATAGTCGTAAGCGAAAGGCTTGGCTTCCTCCTTGTACTGGGTGGTAAGAAGCGGGCTTGTAAGACGGAGCAGGGTGGTAGGGGGCGGGCTTGTAAGACGGGGCCGGGTGGTGGGGCGCCGGCTTGTAGGACGGGGCAGGGTGGTAGGGGGCGGGCTTGTAGGACGGAGCAGGATGGTAGGGAGCCGGGATCGGCTTGTAGGCCGGGGCCGGGTGGTAGGGCGCGGACTTGTAGGACGGAGCAGGATGGTAGGGAGCCGGGGTCGGCTTGTACGCCGGGGCCGTGTGGTAGGGGGCTGGCTTGTAGGTCGGTGCCACGTGATGAGACGTCTTGTGCTCCGGGGCGGCCGCGGCAGCAGCCAAAACGACGGCAATAATGAACACCTGTAATGCCATAACGATTATGTTACGGATATGCGATAGTAATCTTAAACAATTTCTCAACGTCTTTACTACATTCGATTCGATATCGTTACTACATTAGGCTTTATTACAGTCGACACATGTAATGACCACATCTGTCATTCAATTCGCAGCTCACACCACAGAGCACTGAAAACACATGTAAAAATACCGTGGTTTGTAAAACGCTGCCTTTCTCAAAGCCAACACAAATCCGTACGCATTCGCCAAAAGCTAGGTTTTTCTGGTGTTGGCAGTTTTGGTGACATTCATTTCGGTGCCCATTTGGGTTCGAGATACGTCGTTGTAAATGACGATTCCAGAGCCTGCACGGCAACTGCGGTGCAGTAATGTCATTTAGGGTTACCTCAGGTATACTTGGGCCATTTTCAATGACTGTGATGTAGGGACGCTTGGCCATACTTAGTTTGGAGGGAAAATGCACGGTGCTTGCCGGGAAAGGACACAACAAACGTCCATTTTCAACATCAGCCTCATGGAAGAGACTCAATATGCACCAAAGACTATCCACACAACTGCTAGCTTTATGATTCCATGACCACGTTAAACACATTGGCCCAATGCCGGTGGCAAATGGCTCCGTAGCAGCCACCAGCGCACTTGTCCAGCTGTATGCTTGGTGACACCTACCTTCATGCTGTGTTGTTTAGTGGCCGGGTACGCCGTGCAACTGGTACAGATTCCCACAGTGTCTTTGCTTTTATAGGTCGGCCAAGACCAGATCTTGGCCTGAGGTCACGGCCCGTTGCGCCCAGTCATTGGCTGACCCACACTGTTCTCCTGGTCGGACCGATGAATAAGCGCAGGACCCATGGCCACGCCCTTGGGCGCGCCCACTGCCACCGGCTTGAACCCGTGGCCGGAAGCTTAGAGCCAGCTCATAGCCTAGGCAGCTGCTCGCAAAAATGGGATGTTGATAACAGACTGGCGACAGCGGTGGGAAACTGGGTTTTTTAATAAATCGCGGCAATTCTTAGCTTAATGTATCCGCTATAATACATTTACCAAGACCGAGCGTCGTAGCCATCAGCGCCACTACACGGATGGACTTATCGTAGGGGATCGCTGTGCTCCAAGCGACAGCTTGTTTGAACGCCGCTTTCATGTAATATTCAGTTTATCTGGTGAACGATTCTGTCACAGTAGTTTCGATCAGGGGTTTGGTTGTTCGGAGGGACGTTGATAGTACATTTTCTGCCACCGGCTTGAACCCATGGCTGGAAGCTTAGGGTCAGCTCATAGCCCAGGCAACTGCTCGCAGAAGTGGGGAAGGTTAGTAACAGCTTGCCCACAGCCGCTTGAAACTCGTGTTTTAATCGACTGCATCAAAGTTATGATAATTTGTTGTGGCCGCTCATAGATATTTTCCGAAGCATGCGCGCTCTGCATGTCATAAACACTGCGTGTCTGGATATATATTATTAAGTTCATTATGCTGCAGACTACAGGTTTTATGTCTGGTGCTTTCGCGCCCCATGCACTTCATCGAGTGCAGGGTACTGCAGTTTTATATTGAAATTATAGGTTTGGGTTTTTGACACATTATCGTCAGTAAAAGTAACACCGTCAATTTGCAAGATCGATCTAGCAGATTTTCTAATCACACTCTAAACAGGATGGCTCACCTGAGATATATTCTGCAAACACCTGTGTTATTTGCGGAAAAGATTATGGCACGATTGTGGGCTTGAAAGGATTACGTCTCGGAAACATTTTTTTCCTGGAACGACCAAAACATGACATGAGAACTTTTAATCCATGCCAAAGCGCTCCAGTGCGTCTGAAATATTCCACTTTTGTGTTTTCCCTTCAGGAGGAGCGCAGTCATGCAAAAAAATTAGACACTAAGTGGGGTAATACGGGCTGAACCTACGCCACACCCAATCCCTACATCAGAGCAACGCGTGTTTCTCTCCGGCCAGAAGGTGTTATCCCGGACCAAAACCGTATTCTTCGCGTTGAAAAAGACATTAGCTCAGAATTTAGGCGACTTTTCAGAATTGATATAATTCTGTCACCCTCTCCGAACCAAACAAGAAAGAACACCGCTGATGTTCGACCATAACGCTGGGAACTAGAACAGTCATCACAGATTATCACCACAACTTTTCTGCCTCACGTAGAGCTCACGTAAATCTGAAAACATTCGGCATTAGTCTTCAGCATATACGGATACTTCGAGGAAAATACGAAACAACAACGAAACGGAGTTCCATTTCTTTTACTTTTTATGTTCATTTGTGGGCAGGGTTAATCCTCTCAACAAGGAAACAGAAATTAACGTGAGAGACAAGATCTTTACATCCATATGTCAGCAGGTTGTTGCTTGAGTCACGACACGTGCACGAAAGGCCTGGCTCTCATACAGCTGCGGTTTGAATGCTACACGCCCTACAGCTGTATCAGTGTCGCACAGTTGGTCGTAAGAGGCAAACGGCGCCACCTTCGTTGAATTGAGCCAGGTGCGGATTACACGAACTGAACTTCTGATTTCACCCACGGGATGGCAGGAGTATCGACTGCGTGTTATCACCCAGCTGCCTGTGTGAATCATAGCTCATGGGTCGTTGAAATAGAAAAACGGCATAGCACTGCTGTAAGTTATTGGGCCAGAACGCCTTGTACCCACCCCTAACTTTTGCAACGTGCAATAATCTATGAGATCACTCTATACCTACATACGACTCGTAGTTATCGTGTTTATTCGAGAAAGCAGTTTGCCATTCGCAAACATTTTTAAAGAATGCACCCTTGACATAAAAACAATGATTGATTTGCTTCCAATTTGCAGCGAAATTGGTTCTCCAGCCAGTACTTGTACATATTTGCAAAGAAACATCCGAGCGGTGATACCATAGCGACACCATGTACATCGCAGCAGTTTTCCGCTTGGGCAGCGGAAGCGTGCCTCTGTCGTGCAGAATCGGAGCATCCGTTTCGAGAATGGGTCGTGATGGTTTCAATGGTGGCAAGACTTGGTGTTTGTAGACGCATTCGAATGTGATTTGGATTGTTTCATCAACAGGTGCGTTTGGGAAATGACTGTCTACGCCCAATGAAACAAGTAGGCCAGTGGGATTGTAAAACCTGATGATGCCAATTAACTCTCCGGTGGGTTGCAGGCTATACTCTGCCGGTGTGTAGAGTTCAATCATGCTATTATAAGTTTTTGCCAGCTGATAGGCAGCTGCTGGAATTTTAGATATAAGTGGTCCCGAGGCTGCTCATTTCATGGCTTTGCCTTTAGCTATATATATGTATATATATATATATATATATATATATATATATATATATGTATATGTATATATATATATGTATATATATATATATATATATATATATATATATATATATATATATACACATGCGTGTGTGATGGGTTGTAACGTGCCATTACGGGATGGGTAGTTATGATGCATCGTTTTGATTTGGTGCCAATTGTTTCGCTCGCGTTGCAACTTTTTCGTTATTGTGACGAGATTGACCGGCTTACACAACATCATGTCACGTGGAGGTTCACTGCCTAATATTAATTACAAATATTGTTGTCGTCAAGAGCTTCGTTGAATAGAAATGTCTCGTTTCAGTTGATCAGATAACATTGTCCCCTGGAAGACGTATGAGTCTTGTTAAGAAACGCATGGCTCCAGTGCTTCACTGTATTGCACCAGAGCAGGTCAGGTCACGAAAAGCTTGATAACAACACATTTACACGTTTAAATAGGCAAACGTTCTCACCCGGTGACTAGTACGCCGCAGCCTTGTATGCCGGGGCGGGATGGCTGTAAGTAGGCTTGTAGGCAGGCTTGTAAGCCGGAGTTGCAGCCTTGTAGGCAGGGGCGGGGTGGAACTCGGGGTACTGGGCCTCTCCCTCGTAGGTGACCTCAGCGTTGTAGCCGCCGTAGTGGTCAGCGACGTACTTGACGTGCTGAACACGGCCGTCGGGCAGAGCCACCGAGTAATATCCCTGGGTGTTGTGGCCATCGCTCTCCTCCTTCTTGGCGAAGTTGGTGCCGGTGTACTGGTCGTTGACGGCGTAGTCGTAGGCGAACGGCTTGGGCTCCTCCTTATACTGGGGCTCCGGATGGTAAGAGGCCGGCTTGTAGGAGGGGGCCGGGTGGTAGGGAGCCGGCGTGGGCTTGTACACCGGCGTCTCCAGAGCCGGAGCGGTGGCGGCGACAGCCAGCATGGCGGCAACGACGAAGATCTGAAATGCCACCACAGTTGTGTTATTAATAAGCCAGTCGTTTTGACATTTTTCCTGTTTTACAATGCAGTTTACAACCACGCTTCTGATACAACGCATCTCAGCATGGCTCCGACCACGGCATATCTTCCCGAGTGATCTCTGACAGTTGGAAAACACTACCTCAAACACCTCCTTCAAGCGACTACCTGCATGCTGTGTTTTTGTGGTCGAGTACGCAGTGAAACTGGTGCCTACTTCCACAGTGCTTTCGTTTTCATAGGCCGTCCGCGAGCCGCCGATGTAAGGCCAAGGACAGGAGCCCACTGAACGGGAGGCTCCCGCTACCACAGGCTAGGCTGATGAATTAGCATGGAGACTTGGCCGATCCCTGGGACACGCCCAACTTGTGGCAAGCGATTTTGTCGCCCTTTAAATTCGGTCTTTCCTTACCCATGACTTTAGATGTGGGTGTTCCATTGAAAACGTACAGGCACATATTCAGTTGATGATGAAGAGAATGTAATAGATGACGAGCGCGCGCTGTGCATGACCGCTGAGCGCGGTCATGCACTTCATCGGGTGCAGGGCACTGCAGTTTTAGATTAAAATTACAGGTTTGAGTTTTTGACACATTATCGTCAATAAAAGTATCATCGTCAATTTGCAAGATCGATCTAGAAGATTTTCTAATCACACTCTAAACAGGAGGGCTCACCTGTGATATATTCTGCAAACACCTGTGTTATTTGCGGAAAAGATGATGGCACGAGTGTGGGCTTGAAAGGATTACGTCTCGGAAACATTTTTTTCCTGGAACGACAAAAACATGACATGAGAACTTTTAATCCATGCCAAAGCGCTCCAGTGCGTCAGAAATATTCCACTTTTGTGCTTTCTCTTCAGGAAGAGCGCAGTCATGCAAAATTAATTAGGCACTAAGTGGGGTAATACGGGCTGAACCTACGCCACACCCTTTCCTCCATCAGAGCAACGCGTGTTTCTCTCCGGCCAGAAGGTGTTATCCCGGACCAAAACCGTATTCTTCGCGTTGAAAAAGACGTTAGCTCAGGATTGAGGCAACTTTTCAGAATTGACATAATTCTGTCACCCTCTCCGAACCAAACAAGAAAGAACACCGCTGATGTTCGACCATAACGCTGGGAACTAGAACAGTCATCACAGATTATCACCACAACTTTTCTGCCTCACGTAGAGCTCACGTAAATCTGAAAACATTCGGCATTAGTCTTCAGCATATACGGATACTTCTAGAAAAATACGAAACAACAACGAAACGGAGTTCCATTTCTTTTACTTTTTATGTTCATTTGTGGGCAGGGTTAATCCTCTCAACAAGGAAACAGAACTAAACGTGAGAGACAAGATCTTTACATCCATATGTCAGCAGGTTGTTGCTTGAGTCACGACACGTGCACGAGAGGCCTGGCTCTCATACAGCTGCGGTGTGAATGCTACACGCCCTACAGCTGTATCAGTTATGCACAGTTGGTCGCAAGAGGCAAACGGCGCCCCCTTCGTTGAATTGAGCCAGGTGCGGATTACACGAACTGAACATCTGATTTCACCCACAGGATGGCAGGAGTATCTACTGCGTGTTATCACCCAGCTGCCTGTGTGAATCATAGCTCATGGGTCGTTGAAATAGAAAAACGGCATAGCACTGCTGTAAGTTATTGGGGCAGAACGCATTGTACCCACCCCTAACTTTTGCAACGTGCAATAATCTATGAGATCACTCTATACCTACTTACATCTCGTAGCTATCGCGTTTATTCGAGAAAGCAGTTTGCCATTCGCCAACGTTTGTAGATAATGCACGCTTGACATAAAAAAATGATTGATTTGTTTCCAATTTGCAGCGAAATTGGTTCTCCAGCCAGTGCATGTACATATTTGCAAAGAAACATCCGAGCGGTGATACCATAGCGACACCATGTACATCGCAGCAGTTTTCCGCTTGGGCAGCGGAAGCGTGCCTCTGTCGTGCAGAATCGGAGCATCCGTTTCGAGAATGGGTCGTGACGGTTTCAATGGTGGCAAGACTTGGTGTTTGTAGACGCAGTCGAGTGTAATTTGGATTGTTTCATCAACAGGCGCGTTTGGGAAATGACTGTCTACGCCTGATGATGCAAGTAGACCGGTGGGATTGTAAAACCTGATTTTGCCAATTAATTGTCCTGTGGGTTGCAAGCTATACTCTGCTGGTGTGTAGTGTTCAATCATGCTATTTAAAGTTTTTGCCTGCTGATAGGTAGCTGTTGGGATTTTAGATATATGTGGTCCCAGGGTTGCCCATTTCATAGCTTTATCTTCAGCTTTATATATATATATATATATATATATATATATATATATATATATATATATACATATACATATGTGTGTGATGGGTTGTAACGTGCCATTACGGGATGGGTGGTCAAGTACGGATCCTTTGTCCATTGTAGTGATGTGGGGAAGCTCTCATCCGTCAGGCAGCCACAATTCAGATGTGTTTGACCAGCCGCGCACTGATAACCACCTTTCAGGTCACTTCAGTGTGGCGATTTTGCTGGCCGGCACCTACATTTCGCAGAGAAAATGGGCGTTGTGATGCATCGTTTTGATTTGGTACCAATTGTATAGCTAGTGTATAGTTTTGTATAATAATAAAAATTGTATAGCATTGTATGACATTTTCGTATTGTGACGAGATTGACCGGCTTGCACGCCATCATGTCACATGGAGGTTTACTGCCTAATATTAATTACAAATGTTGTTGTCGTCAAGAGCTTCGTTGAATGGAAATGTCCCGTTTCAGTTGGTCAGATAACATCGCCCCCTGGAAGAGGTATGAGTGTTTTTAAGAAACGCATGGCTTCAGTGCTTCACTGTATTGCACCAGAGCAGGTCAGGTCACGAAAAGCTTGATAACAACACATTAAGACATTTAAATAGGCAAACGTTCTCATCGGGTGACTAATACGCCGCAGCCTTGTATGCCGGGGCGGGATGGCTGTAAGTAGGCTTGTGGGCAGGCTTGTAAGCCGGAGTGGCAGCCTTGTAGGCAGGGGCGGGGTGGTACTCGGGGTACTGGGCCTCTCCCTCGTAGGTGACCTCAGCGTTGTAGCCGCCGTAGTGGTCAGCGACGTACTTGACGTGCTGAACACGGCCGTCGGGCAGAGCCACCGAGTAATATCCCTGGGTGTTGTGGCCATCGCTCTCCTCCTTCTTGGCGAAGTTGGTGCCGGTGTACTGGTCGTTGACGGCGTAGTCGTAGGCGAACGGCTTGGGCTCCTCCTTATACTGGGGCTCCGGATGGTAAGAGGCCGGCTTGTAGGAGGGGGCCGGCTTGTAGGAGGGGGCCGGGTGGTAGGGGGCCGGCGTGGGCTTGTACACCGGCGTCTCCGGAGCCGGGGCGGCGGCGGCGACAGCCAGCACGGCGGCAACGACGAAGATCTGAAATGCCACCACAGTTGTATTATTAACAAGCCAGTCGTTTTGACACTTTTCCTGTTTTACAATGCAGTTTACAACCACGCTTCTGATACAACGATCTCAGCATGGTTCCGACCACGGCATGTCTTCCAGAGTGATCTCTGACAGTTGAAAAACACTACCTCAAACACCTCCTTCAAGCGACTACCTGCATGCTGTGTTTTTGTGGTCGAGTGCGCAGTGAAACTGGTGCCTGCTTCCACAGTGCTTTCGTTTTTATAGGCCGGCCGCGAGCCGCCGATGTAAGGCCAAGGACAGGAGCCCACTGAACGGGGGGCTCCCGCTACCACAGGCTAAACTGATGAATTAGCATGGAGACTTGGCCGATCCCCGGGACACGCCCAACTTGTGGCAAGCGATTTTGGCGCCCTTTAAATTCGGTCTTTCCTTACCCATGACTTTAGATGTGGGTGCTCCATTGAAAACGTATAGGCACATATTCAGTTGATGATGAAGAGAATGTAATTGATGACGAGCACGCTGTTGTACATTCAGGTGCCATGTCATGCGTTAATGTGCCAAAGTTGATTTTTTTGGTTATATATATTTCTACACACACGTATACATAAATACATATATGTCTATATGTAGATAGATAGATAGATAGATATATATATACGTATATATATATATATATATATATATATATATATATATATATATATATATATATGTATATGTTGATATTTTGTGACACTTTCGGCATTCGCATGTTGCCTCTAGTTTTCCAGCAGTTTGGGTAACCGTTTTGTGAAGCATTCTTAGCGTTTAAGTACCATGTAGCTTTTTGCGTCCTACCAAAAATTGCCTTGAAAAACTTCTGATGTAAAACTTTCGATTTCAAACGGAATGTTTTTGCAGCAATTGAGCCATATAATATAAACACTTTATACATAAGCACTATAAACGGGCAAATGCATACAATTCTGGATGCCTATAGTTAGAAATTTAATGCACCAATTTTTAGCAAATACCTCACGTTAATTTCAGGGATTGTGACATACCAGCCTAAATGTAACAGAGCCTAAAAGGAAGAAAATCTGTACTGTGGGGTTCCGTAATGCCAGAACCAAAGGCAGCCCATTTCGCAAGTCTCAGCCCGTGGTCCATCTTTAGAATATCCACACAACACCACGAGAGCCATGCAACGTCAATACTCGCAGCACTAACTCCCTATGTCTCATGCGCACCATGGCCATGACGTTTAATATTTTGTCTGTTCTGCGCCAGATGATACACCAAACTCCTAAATCATTGAACTACTGCTGCCAGGTCATCGCCAGTTGGACAAATGTGTCATAGCTGACCGTTGCCGCCATCTTTTGGATGCTGTATAACCGACGTTGCGTATTGTATGTTCATTGCCATGTATTGGCACTTATCATCGGAACGTTTATATTTCTAGCGCAAGTTTCTCTTCTCTTGTTTACGTTTTAGCCTATCGGCTAGGTCGTAGCACTGTTTTTGCCCTACAACGCTTCCGGTACAGTATGCCAGCAATCTGCCCCATGTCGTGACGGACTCAACCTCAATAATGCAACTGTCGGGAACAGGGAATAACCGATACACTTCTGAGTGTAACAAATAGGTGCGTTTGCTCCTCACCAGCTGCTGAGAAGCATCACATGCAAATGCATACAGCGCTTCAAAGTACGGCGCCGGCATACGTGCCGCCTCGTCTTTCTTTAAGACTCCAAATGTATGAAGTCTTGGTGTCCATAGGGCGTCACTCGTAACCATGCTCCCATATCCCACTGATATGGTGATCTATTACGTATGCTGTTATGAATGCGTCAGTCATTTTTTAGATGTTTGGGTGCGCTAAACGTTTTCTGCACGACCAATTGCATTTTGGCCAGCGTCGTTAATAGTTTTATTGACTGTTTCCACATATATTCCGTTCTTTTCAACGCCATTAAGATGTCGATAGTTGTGTTAGTGTGGTTTGGTGAACATGGCTGAAGTCGCCCACAGAGGCACAGGAGACTTAGATACGTGAGTTTTGCTCTCTGGTACCGAGACACATTACTGACACTTGGGAGGCTACTGTGAGGGATATTTCTCCGACTGTAAATATACCCAATTTGCAGATTCTTGTTGATGGAAGCTTAGGGCAGCAATGTTCTTAATGGTTGCCACCGTTAAAACATATCACATGTTGTCTTATACAATCCCTGATAACTTGAATGCAAGATGCGTTAAACGGCAGGGTCAACACTCCCGGCTCCTTTCTGCTTGTTTTCTGCGGCATTGAATATTGTCAATAATGTTTAAGATACCTGTTAGGAGAACTCACTGAACACACACTTCCAGCCCTTTATTTCCCTGGCCAACCCTCACTCTCCACGGGAGGGACATCTGAACGTTCGGGTGAGCCGCTCGCGCGCTACCACAAAATGTCCGACCGCCGCCGGCCACCTGCCACTGTGCAAAATGTCCGACCGCTACCGGCCACCTGCTACTGTGCAAAATGTCCGACCGCCGCCGGCCTCCTAAAACACTGCTTGACATAAAAGAAAATCTACTACTAAATACAAAAATCCCCAACATTTTCCCCGCCTTTGGATTGAAACGGCTTTCCTAAACAAACAAGGCACTGCACCACACAAAACTTGGCCTGGCGGAGAATGAGGGGCGAGTGATGAACGGCTTCACTGATCGTCACACAGTTCTATGTCGCACAGCCGCTGGACTGCCCGGGTCCTCAGCTGGCCAGCTTTAGTTCGGACCTCAGCTGACTTGGTGACATCGTCCCTCCTTGGGTACAGCTTGGTAACTACCCCGATCACCCACTTCATCCTAGGGACTTGGTGCTCCCTGATCAGGACCGCTGACCCCAGCCTCATCTTACCGTGGGACCTAAACTCGCGGACCGACGGAGGTAGGGTCCGCAGATACTCATTCCTCCACACCGGCCAGAGTCGGTTCAACCGTCTGTCGCGCACACGGGCTCTGTCGGACAGCATCTTACTGGACTGCTCACGGACTCTTACATCATGCTCACGGACTCCGCATCCTCCATCCGCATCCTGTGTGTAGTTCCTTCGAATCTGCGGTCTCATGACGCCGAACTAATTGATTGGTTACAAATTGGTGCGGTCATACGATTATTTGAAAATGTATGTGACTTTTGGTCGGTTATGTGGCCCAACCGTGATAAGTGTCCAGGTGGTACGATCAAGTGTGCAGACAAAGGATGCGAGCACAACCTCAAACATATTGTTTTCTGTATGTTCGTGTGCCCAAACCTCCAAGCGTTCCTCCGACGTCAAAACGCGCCAAAGGATCGCGAAACGAGTGGCGCCATGTGGTGCGGCGGCTTGACGGAAACACTCTGGTGCCGTTCTGAGATCGACCGGTGGCGCGTGTCAGTTGGACACGCCCTTTGATCACCTGGATGTGCAGTCAAGTCAGCTCGCAGTGACTCAGCTCATACGGTCCGAAAATTCTGTGAATTATCTCTGAAGAGGAAGAAGTGGGAGAGCTGCGAATCGCCGCCTATGAAATAAACAGCTTTGTGTGCGAAAAATAAAAACTCAACAAAAATCCTCAGAAATAAAGGAGTTGCACTTGGCACGCTACAAGTCATTAAGATATGTAAGGATCTGAAGGATATTCCCTGCAGAATATGCCGACCTGACCGCCTGGTAGCACTGGAGCTGTGAAGGACCTACTTGGAACGATCTGGGTCATTCCAGACACGAGGAGAAGGAGTTTCCTTTCCCAGTGGCTTGCTAGAGAAGTTAAACAAAATCGTGCATTGATAACCACCATCTAAGGAGTTTCGGTGCATTTATTTTTCAACACATCACCTCTACTGATCACCGAGAATATTCGTTTGAAAATAATTACTTCAATACGTCTTAATCGTACCGGAAACTTCCGGCAGTATTTGTGGCGGAGGTACTGCACGCAAAACCTATGATAAACCACCTCGTGGTTAAATAACATACAACTGACATTATTTTCGGTTGGTTGTTGCTTGGCTGTTGTTGCAGCGGCATCACTGAAATTAGCTCACTGGACAACGCAAGACGGCTTGCGTAAAAACACGCGTGGCTTGAGTGTTTCGTTTATTGAAACACAACGGGTCAGGTGACAAAAAAGTTTCACAACATCAGCATTTGTGCGTTTAAATAGAAAACATTTCTTGGCATTTGACTAGTACGCCGCCGCCTTGTAGGCCGGAGCGGGATGGCTGTAGGCGGGCTTGTAGGCCGGAGCGGCAGCCTTGTAGGCAGGGGCAGCAGCCTTGTAGGCAGGGGCGGGGTGGTACTCGGGGTAGGTGGCCTCTCCCTCGTAGGTGACCTCAGCGTTGTAGCCGCCGTAGTGGTCAGCGACGTACTTGACGTGCTGGACACGGCCGTCGGGCAGAGCCACCGAGTAATATCCCTGGGTGTTGTGGCCATCGCTCTCCTCCTTCTTGGCAAAGCTAGCTCCGGAGTAGTGGTCGTTGACAGCATAGTCGTAAGCGAAAGGCTTGGCTTCCTCCTTGTACTGGGGCTCCGGGTGGTAAGAAGCGGGCTTGTAAGACGGAGCAGGGTGGTAGGGGGCGGGCTTGTAAGACGGGGCCGGGTGGTGGGGCGCCGGCTTGTAGGACGGGGCAGGGTGGTAGGGGGCGGGCTTGTAGGACGGAGCAGGATGGTATGGAGCCGGGGTCGGCTTGTAGGCCGGGGCCGGGTGGTAGGGCGCGGACTTGTAGGACGGAGCAGGATGGTAGGGAGCCGGGGTCGGCTTGTAGGCCGGGGCCGGGTGGTAGGGGGCTGGCTTGTAGGTCGGTGCCACGTGATGAGACGTCTTGTGCTCCGGGGCGGCCGCGGCAGCAGCCAGAACGGCGGCAATAATGAACACCTGTAATGCAATAACGATTATGTTACGGATATGCGATAGTAATCTTAAATAATTTCTCAACGGCTTTACTACATTCGATTCGATATCGTTATTACATTAGGCTTTATTACAGTCGACACATGTAATGACCACATCTGTCATTCAATTCGCAGCTCACACCACAGAGCACTGAAAACACATGTAAAAATACCGTGGATTGTAAAACGCTGCCTTTCTCAAAGCCAACACAAATCCGTAGGCATTCGCCAAAAGTTAGGTTTTTCTGTGTTGGCAGATTTGGTGACATTCATTTCGGTGCCCATTTGGGTTCGAGATACGTCGTTGTAAATGACGATTCCAGAGCCTGCACGGCAACTGCGGTGCGGTAATGTCATTTAGGGTTACCTCAGGTATACTTGGGCCATTTTTCCATGACTGTGATGCAGGGACGCTTGGCCATACTTAGTTTGGAGGGAAAATGCACGGTGCTTGCCGGGAAAGAACACAACAAACGTCCATTTTCAACATCAGCCTCATGGAAGAGACTCAATATGCACCAAAGCTAGCACACAACTGCTAGCTTTATGATTCCGTGACTACGTTAAACACATTGGCCCAATGCCGGTGGCAAATGGCTCCGTAGCAGCCACCAGCGCACTTGTCCAGCTGTATGCTTGGTGACACCTACCTTCATGCTGTGTTGTTTAGTGGCCGGGTACGCCGTGCAACTGGTACAGATTCCCACAGTGTCTTTGCTTTTATAGGTCGGCCAAGACCAGATCTTGGCCTGAGGTCACGGCCCGCTGCGCCCAGTCATTGGCTGACCCACACTGTTCTCCTGGTCGGACCGATGAATAAGCGCAGGACCCATGGCCACGCCCTTGGGCGCGCCCACTGCCACCGGCTTGAACCCGTGGCCGGAAGCTTAGAGCCAGCTCATAGCCCAGGCAGCTGCTCGCAAAAATGGGATGTTGTTAACAGACTGGCGACAGCGGTGGGAAACTGGGTTTTTTAATAAATCGCGGCAATTCTTAGCTTAATGTATCCGCTATAATACATTTCCCAAGACCGAGCGTCGTAGCCATCAGCGCCACTACACGGATGGACTTATCGTAGGGGATCGCTGTGCTGCAAACGACAGCTTGTTTGAACGCCGCTTTCATGTAATATTCAGTTTATCTGGTGAACGATTCTGTCACAGTAGTTTCGATCAGGGGTTTGGTTGTTCGGAGGGACGTTGATAGTACATTTTCTGCCACCGGCTTGAACCCATGGCTGGAAGCTTAGAGTCAGCTCATAGCCCAGGCAACTGCTCGCAGAAGTGGGAAGGCTGGTAACAGCTTGCCTACAGCCGCTTGAAACGCGTGTTTTAATCGACCGCATCAAAGTTATGATAATTTGTTGTGGCCGCTCATAGATATTTTCCGAAGCATGCGCGCTCTGCATGTCATAAACACTGCGTGTCTGGATATATATTATTAAGTTCATTATGTTGCAGACTACAGTTTTTATGGATGGTGCTTTCGCGCCCCACGCATTTTATCGGGTGCAGGGCACTGCAGTTTTAGATTAAAATTATAGGTTTGAGTTTTTGACACATAATCGTCAGTAAAAGTAACACCGTCAAGTTGCAAGATCGATCTAGCAGATTTTCTAATCACACTCTAAACAGGAGGGCTCACCTGTGATATATTCTGTAAACACCTGTGTTATTTGCGGAAAAGATGATGGCACGAGGGTGGGCTTGAAAGGATTACGTCTCGGAAACATTTTTTTCCTGGAACGACCAAAACATGACATGAGAACTTTTAATCCATGCCAAAGCGCTCCAGTGCGTCAGAAATATTCCACTTTTGTGCTTTCTCTTCAGGAAGAGCGCAGTCATGCAAAATTAATTAGGCACTAAGTGGGGTAATACGGGCTGAACCTACGCCACACCCTTTCCTCCATCAGAGCAACGCGTGTTTCTCTCCGGCCAGAAGGTGTTATCCCGGACCAAAACCGTATTCTTCGCGTTGAAAAAGACGTTAGCTCAGGATTGAGGCAACTTTTCAGAATTGATATAATTCTGTCACCCTCTCCGAACCAAACAAGAAAGAACACCGCTGATGTTCGACCATTACGCTGGGAACTAGAACAGTCATCACAGATTATCACCACAACTTTTCTGCCTCACGTAGAGCTCACGTAAATCTGAAAACATTCGGCATTAGTCTTCAGCATATACGGATACTTCTAGAAAAATACGAAACAACAACGAAACGGAGTTCCATTTCTTTTACTTTTTATATTCATTTGTGGGCAGGGTTAATCCTCTCAACAAGGAAACAGAACTAAACGTGAGAGACAAGATCTTTACATCCATATGTCAGCAGGTTGTTGCTTGAGTCACGACACGTGCACGAGAGGCCTGGCTCTCATACAGCTGCGGTGTGAATGCTACACGCCCTACAGCTGTATCAGTGTCGCACAGTTGGTCGCAAGAGGCAAACGGCGCCCCCTTCGTTGAATTGAGCCAGGTGCGGATTACACGAACTGAACTTCTGATTTCACCCACAGGATGGCAGGAGTATCTACTGCGTGTTATCACCCAGCTGCCTGTGTGAATCATAGCTCATGGGTCGTTGAAATAGAAAAACGGCATAGCACTGCTGTAAGTTATTGGGGCAGAACGCATTGTACCCACCCCTAACTTTTGCAACGTGCAATAATCTATGAGATCACTCTATACCTACTTACATCTCGTAGCTATCGCGTTTATTCGAGAAAGCAGTTTGCCATTCGCCAACGTTTGTAGATAATGCACGCTTGACATAAAAAAATGATTGATTTGTTTCCAATTTGCAGCGAAATTGGTTCTCCAGCCAGTGCATGTACATATTTGCAAAGAAACATCCGAGCGGTGATACCATAGCGACACCATGTACATCGCAGCAGTTTTCCGCTTGGGCAGCGGAAGCGTGCCTCTGTCGTGCAGAATCGGAGCATCCGTTTCGAGAATGGGTCGTGACGGTTTCAATGGTGGCAAGACTTGGTGTTTGTAGACGCAGTCGAGTGTAATTTGGATTGTTTCATCAACAGGCGCGTTTGGGAAATGACTGTCTACGCCTAATGATGCAAGTAGACCAGTGGGATTGTAAAACTTGATGATGCCAATTAACTCTCCTGTGGGCTGCAAGCTATACTCTGCTGGTGTGTAGAGTTCAATCATGCTGTTTAAATTTTTTGCCAGTTTAGGTAGCGGTTGGGATTTTAGACATGAGTGGTCCCAGGGTTGCCTATTTCATTGCTTTACGTTCAACTTTTTAGATATGTATTTTTGATGTTATATATATATATACAGGTATCTAAATATTTTAAATATATATATATATGTGTGTGTGTGCGTGTGTGTGTGTGTGTGTGTGTGTGTGCGTGCGTGCGTGCGTGCGTGCGTGCGTGCGTGCGTGCGTGCGCGCGTGCGTGCGTGCGTGCGTGCGTACGTGCGTGTGTGTGTGTGATTGGTTGCAACGTGCCATTACGGGATGGGTAGTCATGTCCGGATCCTTTTTCCAGTGGAGTGATGTGGGAAAGCTCTCACCCGGCAGGGAGCCACAAGTCAGATGTGTTAGACCAGCTGCGAACTAATAACCACCCTTCAGGTAACTTCAGTGTGGCGATTTTGCTGGCCGGCAACCACGTTTCGCAGAGAAAATGGGCGTTGTGATGCATCGTTTTGAATTGGTGCCAATTGTATAGCTCGTGTCGAAACTTTTTCGCGATTGTGACGAGACTGACAGGGTTACACACCATCATGTCACGTGGAATTTCACTGCCTCATATTCGTTACAAATATTGGTGTCGTCAAGAGCTTCGTTGAATGGAAATGTCTTGCTTCAGTTGATCAGATAACATTGCCCCTGGAAGAGGTATGAGTGTTCATGAAGAAACGCATGGTTTCAGTGCTACACTGTATTGCAACAGAGCAGGTCAGGTCACGAAAAGCTTGATAACAACACATTTACACGTTTAAATAGGCAAACGTTTTCACCCGGTGACTAGTACGCCGCAGCCTTATATGCCGGGGCGGGATGGCTGTAAGTAGGCTTGTGGGCAGGCTTGTAGGCCGGAGTGGCAGTCTTGTAGGCAGGGGCGGGGTGGTACTCGGGGTACTGGGCCTCTCCCTCGTAGGTGACCTCAGCGTTGTAGCCGCCGTAGTGGTCAGCGACGTACTTGACGTGCTGAACACGGCCGTCGGGCAGAGCCACCGAGTAATATCCCTGGGTGTTGTGGCCATCGCTCTCCTCCTTCTTGACGAAGTTGGTGCCGGTGTACTGGTCGTTGACGGCGTAGTCGTAGGCGAACGGCTTGGGCTCCTCCTTGTACTGGGGCTCCGGATGGTAAGAGGCCGGCTTGTAGGAGGGGGCCGGGTGGTATGGGGCCCGGCGTGGGCTTGTACACCGGCGTCTCCGGAGCCGGGGCGGTGGCGGCGACAGCCAGCACGGCGGCAACGACGAAGATCTGAAATGCCACCACAGTTGTGTTATTAATAAGCCAGTCGTTTTGACATTTTTCCTGTTTTTACAATGCAGTTTACAACCACGCTTCTGATACAACGCATCTCAGCATGGTTCCGACCACGGCATGTCTTCCAGAGTGATCTCTGACAGTTGAAAAACACTGCCTCAGACACCTCCTTCAAGCCACTACCTGCATGCTGTGTTTTTGTGGTCGAGTACGCAGTGAAACTGGTGCCTGCTTCCACAGTGCTTTCGTTTTTATAGGCCGTCCGCGAGCCGCCGATGTAAGGCCAAGGACAGGAGCCCACTGAACGGGAGGCTCCCGCTACCACAGGCTAGACTGATGAATAAGCATGGAGACTTGGCCGATCCCCGGGACACGCCCAACTTGTGGCAAGCGATTTTGGTGCCCTTTAAATTCGGTCTTTCCTTACCCATGACTTTAGATGTGGGTGTTTCATTGAAAACGTACAGGCACATATTCAGTTTGATGATGAAGAGAATGTAATTGATGACGAGCGAGCTGTTATACCTTCAGGTGCCATGTCATACGTTTATGTGCCAAAGTTGATTTTTTTGGTTATATATACTTCTACACACACGTATACATATATACATATGTGTCTATGTATATATGTATATATATATATATATATATATATATATATGTTGATATTTTGTGACACTTTCGGCTTTCGCATGTTGCCTCTAGTTTTCCAGCAGTTTGGGTAACCGTTTTGTGAAGCATTCTTAACGTTTAAGTACCAAGTAACTCTTTGCGTTCTACCAAAAGTTTCCTTGAAAAACTTCGGATGAAAAACTTTCGGTTTCATACGGAATGTTTTTGCAGCAATTGAGCCATATAATATAAACACTTTATATATAAGCACTATAAACGGGCAAATGCATACAACTCTGGATGCTTATATTAACAAATTTCACGCACCAATTTTTAGCAAATACCTCACGTTAATTTCAGGGATTGTGACATACCAGCCTAAATGTAACAGAGCCTAAAAGAAAGAAAATCTGTACTGTCGGGTTCCGTAATGTCAGAACCAAAGGCAACCCATTTCGCAAGTCTCAACCCATGGTCCATCTTTAGAATATCCACACGACACCATGAGAGCCATGCAACGTCAATACTCGCAGCACTAACTCCCTATGTCTCATGCGCACCATGGCCATGACATTTAATATTTTGTCTGTTCTGCGCCAGATTATACACCAAACTCCTAAATCATTGAACTACTGCTGCCAGGTCATCGCCAGTTGGACAAATGTGTCATAGCTGACCGTTGCCGCCATCTTTTGGGTGCTGTATAACCGACGTTGCGTATTGTATGTTCATTGCCATGTATTGGCACTTATCATCGGAACGTTTGTATTTCTAGCGCAAGTTTCTCTTCTCTTGTTTACGTTTTAGCCTATCGGCTAGGTCGTAACACTGTTTTTGCCCTACAACGCTTCCGGCACAGTATGCCAGCAATCTGCCCCATGTCGTGACGGACTCAACCTCAATGATGCAACTGTCGGGAACAGGAAATAACCGATACACTTCTGAGTGTAACAAATAGGTACGTTTGCTCCTCACCAGCTGCTGAGAAGCATCACATGCAGATGCATACAGCGCTTCAAAGTGCGGCCGACGCCTCATACGTGCTACCTCGTCTTTCTTTACGACTCCAAATGTATGAAGTCTTGGTGTTCATAGGGCGTCACTCCTAGCCATGCTCCCATATCCCACTGATGTGGTGATCTATTACGTACGCTGTTATGAATACGTCAGTCATTCTTTAGATGTTTGTGTGCGCTAGACGTTTTCTGCACGACCAAGTGCATTTTGGCTAGCGTCGTTACTAGTTTTATTAACTGTTTCCACATATATTCCGTTCTTTTCAACGCCATTAAGATGTCGATAGTTGTGTTAGGTTGGTTTGGCGAACATGGCTGAAGTCGTCCACAGAGGCACAGGGGACTAAAATTGGTGAGCTTTGCTCTCTGGTACCGAGACGCATTACTGACACTTGGGATGCTACTGTGAGGGATATTCCTCCGACTGCAAATATAGACAATTTGCAGATTCTTGTTGCTGGAAGCTTAGGGCGGCAATGTTCTTAATGGTAGCCACCGTTAAAACATACACATGTTGTCTTATACAATCCTTGATAACTTGAATGCAAGATGTGTTGGATGGCAGGGTCAATACTCCTGGCTCCTTCCTGCTTGTTTTCTGCAACATTGAATCTTGTTATTAATTTTTAAGATACCTGTTAGGAAAACTCACTGAACACACACTTCCAGCTCTTTTTTTCCCTGGCCAGACCTCACTATCCGCGGGAGGGACATCTGAACGTTCGGGTGAGCCGCTCGCGCGCTACCACAAAATGTCCGACCGCCGCCGGCCACCTGCTACTGCGTAAAATGTCTGACCGCTACCGGCCTCCTAAAACACTGCTTGACATCAAAGAAAATCTACTACTAAATACAAAAATCCCAAAAATCCTCCCCGCCTTTGGATTGAAACAGCAATCCTAAACAAGCAAGGCACTGCACTACACAAAACTTGGCCTGGCGGAGAAGGAGGGGCGAGTGATGAACGGCTTCACTGATCGTCACACAGCTCCAAGTCGCACGGCCGCTGGACTGCCCGGGTTCTCAGCTGGCCCCCTCTAGTTCGGACCTCAGCTGACCTGGTGACACCGTCCCTGCTTGGGTACAGCTTGGTGATTACCCCGATCACCCACTTCATCCTAGGGACTTGGTGCTCCCTGATCAGGACCACTGACCCAGGCCATAACCGGTTCAACCGTCTGTCGCGCACACGGGCTCTGTCGGACAGCATCTTACTACTGCTCACGGACTCTTACATCATGCTCACGGACTCCGCATCCTCAAGCACCCTGGCTTGGAAGCCGGCACCAACACTCTGCGCCCCATCACCAAGCAGTTTTAGGCAGCACACAGCACTGTGACGTCCTCCACACTCCGCACACACCTTGTCACACCTGCGAGCCACATGTCCACTTCTCAGGCACCGAAAGCACAGCCCAGCCTGCCTTTTAGCATCCCTGCGCTCTGGTACTGACAGGGGCTTTAGCTTCAGACACACCTCAGGCTGGTGTGTCTGCCCACAGAAGCCACACCCTGGCCTGGCTCCTGACTGCAGAGCTGCTGCTGCTGGTGTCCTCCTCTGCCCCTCTCTCGTCTTCCCTTGTCGAGGGTCGCTTGTGGCCCTGTGTCACTCTTCATCAGCTGGGGCAGCCAGCTGCTGACCTGGAGCCCCTTGTACCTGAATAGAGTCATGGGCACTGGAACGCTCTCTGCGCTCCATCTCAGCCGCCAGGAAGCTCATCACCCACGCCAGGTCCGCTTCCTTGCCTGTGCCCTCACGAACCCACTCCAGCCTGATGTCATGGACAGCTTAGGCAGGATAAGAGGGTCAAGGATCACACCATACCTGTCACCTCCCACACCAAGTGACTCCAGGCTGCGGATGTGGGTTAGGAGGCAGTTCTGCAGTTCTCTCAGGGACTGATGGCTACTGGATCTGGCTTCTAGAAGTGGAAGAAGCTGTTGGATGTGGGAAAAGGTTATCACTTCCTTCCTCTCAAACCTGTTCTTGAGGAGGTCACATGCACTGACATAGTTGGCACCAGTCAGGGAAAAACCTGCCACACAGTCCTGCGCCTCTTTCTCCAGCACCGACCGAAGATAGGCAAACTTGGTCACATCAGGAAGCTCCGATATATTGACGGACACCTCAGAGCTCGCCCAAAAGGACTGGCACTTGAGGACATCCGCACTGCATCTCGGGAGGTCCAACTTTGGAAGCCTCAGATGCCCCTCCCCGCTCAGTGAGCGCGCTGAGCCAGCCCTACTGTCCCGCTCCAGGGCTCCACCAACCTTATCCAAAACCGACATCACCCCGTCTCTCAGGTCGGCTGCACCCTCAATATAATTAAGTATCTCTTCCTCTGTCTCGAAGCACAGCTCCACCTCAGACTGGGCCTCATCCAGGCAGTGGAGCCTCTTCTCGCAGCCAAGTTTAGCGGCCTGAAGTGCATCTTGATCTGGTTGTTTATGTTCCAGAATTCCCTCAAGCTTCCTCACTGACCTGGTCAGCCAACCTCCAGCTCCTGTTCGCTTCCTGAAAGCATCCGGGCTTACACTCATCTTGACACTCAGAACAACTCAGCAAAATAACAGATGCTTAAACTTCAGTTCACTACTTCCCGGGTTTGGGCATCAAAAAATGTTAGGAAAACTCACTGAACACGCACTTTCAGCCCTTTATTTCCCTGGCCACTCCTCACTCCTCTCGGGAGGGACGTCTGAACGTTCGGGTGAGCTGCTCACGCGCTGCTCCAAAATGTCCGACCGCCGCCAGCCACCTCCTACTGTGCAAAATGTATGACTGTCGCTGGCCTCCTAAAGCACTGCTTGACATAACAAATCTACTACTAAATAAAAAATCCTTAACAACACCAATTTAATTGATTGGAATTCTTACAGACTCGGTGACGTTTCGAAATGTTTTGATCACAGCGTCATTGTTGTTTACTTCCAGTGTCGCGTAATCGATTTAAGGAAGATGAATAATGAAAGCAGGTGCAAACCAGCTTCGATCGGTAATGATTCATCCGCTATACGCAACACCTTGCACTGCATGCTAGCAATACTTGTCACAAGCCCTTTACATTGAGTTGCCTGCGCCAAAAGGCACCACACTTTTCCAATTTCGGGTGCGGGCTATTCAGCCATATATTGGCTGGCTCGGGGTTTTAGTTGAAGACAATGGCTGTGGTATTGACTTGACGTTAGGCGATGCATTTAGCACTAGTTCCTTTGAAGCTGTGGTCTCATGAAGCCTGACTAATTGATTGCTTCAACCTTGATACGGTCATGCAAGTAGTTGGAAATGTACGCGAGTTGTGGTCGGTTATGTAACCTAACCGTGACAAGTGTTCAGGTGTCAGGATCAAGTGTGCAGACAAAGGGTGAGAACACAGCCTCAAACATATTGTTTGCCTGTATGTTCGTGTGCCCAAACCTCCAAGCGTTCTTCCGACATCAAAACGCGCCAAAGGATTGCGAAGCGAGTGGCGCCATGTGGTGCGGCGGCTTGACGGAAACACTCTGGTGCCGGTCTGAGATCGACCGGTGGCGCGTGGCGGTTGGACACGCCCCGTTGATCACCTGGATGTGCAGTCAAGTCAGCTCGCAGTGACTCAGCTCATGCGGTCCGATCATTCTGTGAATTATCTCTGAAGAGGAAGAAGTGGGAGAGCTGCGAATCGCCGCCTATGAATAAACAGCTTTGTGTGCGAAAAATAAAAACTCAACAAAAAATCCTCAGAAATAAAGGAGTTGCACTTGGCACGCTACAAGTCATTAAGATATGTAAGGATCTGAAGGATATTCCCTGCAGAATATGCCGACCTGACCGCCTGGTAGCACTGGAGCTGTGAAGGACCTACTTGGAACGATCTGGGTCATTCCAGACACGAGGAGAAGGAGTTTCCTTTCCCAGTGGCTTGCTAGAGAAGTTAAACAAAATCGTGCATTGATAACCACCATCTAAGGAGTTTCGGTGCATTTATTTTTCAACACATCACCTCTACTGATCACCGAGAATATTCGTTTGAAAATAATTACTTCAATACGTCTTAATCGTACCGAAAACTTCCGGCAGTATTTGTGGCGGAGGTACTGCACGCAAAACCTGTGATAGACCACCTCGTGGCTAAATAACATACTATTGACATTGTTTTCGGTTGGTTGTTGATTGGCTGTTGTTGCAGCGGCATCACTGAAATTAGCTCACTGGACAACGCAAGACGGCTTGCGTAAAAACACGCGTGGCTTTAGTGTTTCGTTTATTGAAACACAGCGGGTCAGGTCACAAAAAAGTTTCACAACATCAGCATTTGTGCGTTTAAATAGAAAACATTCCTTGGCATTTGACTAGTACGCCGCCGCCTTGTAGGCCGGAGCGGGATGGCTGTAGGCGGGCTTGTAGGCCGGAGCGGCAGCCTTGTAGGCAGGGGCAGCAGCCTTGTAGGCAGGGGCGGGGTGGTAGTCAGGGTAGGTGGCCTCTCCCTCGTAGGTGACCTCAGCGTTGTAGCCGCCGTAGTGGTCAGCGACGTACTTGACGTGCTGGACACGGCCGTCGGGCAGAGCCACCGAGTAATATCCCTGGGTGTTGTGGCCATCGCTCTCTTCCTTCTTGGCAAAGCTAGCTCCGGAGTAGTGGTCGTTGACAGCATAGTCGTAAGCGAAAGGCTTGGCTTCCTCCTTGTACTGGGGCTCCGGGTGGTAAGAAGCGGGCTTGTAAGATGGAGCAGGGTGGTAGGGGGCGGGCTTGTAAGACGGGGCCGGGTGGTGGGGCGCCGGCTTGTAGGACGGGGCAGGGTGGTAGGGGGCGGGCTTGTAGGACGGAGTAGGATGGTAGGGAGCCGGGGTCGGCTTGTAGGCCGGGGCCGGGTGGTAGGGCGCGGACTTGTAGGACGGAGCAGGATGGTAGGGAGCCGGGTTCGGCTTGTAGGCCGGGGCCGGGTGGTAAGGGGCTGGCTTGTAGGTCGGTGCCACGTGATGAGATGTCTTGTGCTCCGGGGCGGCCGCGGCAGCAGCCAGAACGGCGGCAATAATGAACACCTGTAATGCCATAACGATTATGTTACGGATATGCGAGAGTAATCTTAAATAATTTCTCAACGGCTTTACTACATTCGATTCGATATCGTTATTACATTAGGCTCTATTACAGTCGACACATGTAATGACCACATCTGTCATTCAATTCGCAGCCCACACCACAGAGCACTGAAAGCACATGTAAAAATACCGTGGTTTGTAAAACGCTGCCTTTCTCAAAGCCAACACAAATCCGTAGGCATTCGCCAAAAGTTAGGTTTTTCTGGTGTTGGCAGTTTTGGTGACATTCATTTCGGTGCCCACTTGGGTTCGATATACGTCGTTGTAAATGACGATTCCAGAGCCTGCACGGCAACTGCGGTGCAGTAATGTCATTTAGGGTTACCTCAGGTATACCTGGGCCATTTTTCATGACTGTGATGTAGGGATGCTTGGCCATACTTAGTTTGGAGGGAAAATGCACGGTGCTTGCCGGGAATGGACACAACAAACGTCCATTTTCAACATCAGCCTCATGGAAGAGACTCAATATGCACCAAAGACTATCCACACGACTGCTAGCTTTATGATTCCATGACTACGTCAAACACATTGGCCCAATGCCGGTGGCAAATGGCTCCGTAGCAGCCACCAGCGCACTTGTCCAGCTGTATGCTTGGTGACACCTACCTTCATGCTGTGTTGTTTAGTGGCCGGGTACGCCGTGCAACTGGTACAGATTCCCACAGTGTCTTTGCTTTTATAGGTCGGCCAAGACCAGATCTTGGCCTGAGGGTCACGGCCCGCTGCGCCCAGTCATTGGCTGACCCACACTGTTCTCCTGGTCGGACCGATGAATAAGCGCAGGACCCATGGCCACACCCTTGGGCGCGCCCACTGCCACCGGCTTGAACCCGTGGCCGGAAGCTTAGAGCCAGCTCATAGCCCAGGCAGCTGCTCGCAAAAATGGGATGTTGTTAACAGACTGGCGACAGCGGTGGGAAACTGGGTTTTTTAATAAATCGCGGCAATTCTTAGCTTAATGTATCCGCTATAATACATTTCCCAAGACCGAGCGTCGTAGCCATCAGCGCCACTACACGGATGGACTTATCGTAGGGGATCGCTGTGCTCCAAGCGACAGCTTGTTTGAACGCCGCTTTCATGTAATATTCAGTTTATCTGGTAAACGATTCTGTCACAGTAGTTTCGATCAGGGGTTTGGTTGTTCTTAGGGACGTTGATGTACATTTTCTGCCACCGGCTTGAACCCATGGCTGGAAGCTTAGAGTCAGCTCATAGCCCAGGCAACTGCTCGCAGAAGTGGGGAAGGTTGGTAAAAGCTTGCCTACAGCCGCTTGAAACGCGTGTTTTAATCGACCGCATCAAAATTATGATAATTTGTTGTGGCCGCTCATGGATATTTTCCGAAGCATGCGCGCTCTGCATGTCATAAACACTGCGTGTCTGGATATATATTATTAAGTTTATTATGCTGCAGACTACAGGTTTTATGTCTGGTGCTTTCGCGCCCCATGCACTTCATCGGGTGCAGGGCACTGCAGTTTTAGATTAAAATTACAGGTTTGAGTTTTTGACACATAATCGTCAATAAAAGTATCACCGTCAATTTGCAAGATCGATCTAGCAGATTTTCTAATCACACTCTAAACAGGAGGGCTCACCTGTGATATATTCTGCAAACACCTGTGTTATTTGCGGAAAAGATTATGGCACGAGTGTGGGCTTGAAAGGATTACGTCTCGGAAACATTTTTTTCCTGGAACGACCAAAACATGACATGAGAACTTTTAATCCATGCCAAAGCGCTCCAGTGCGTCTGAAATATTCCACTTTTGTGTTTTCTCTTTCAGGAGGAGCGCAGTCATGCAAATAAATTAGACACTAAGTGGGGTAATACGGGCTGAACCTACGCCACACCCTTTCCTCCATCAGAGCAACGCGTGTTTCTCTCCGGCCAGAAGGTGTTATCCCGGACCAAAACCGTATTCTTCGCGTTGAAAAAGACATTAGCTCAGGATTTAGGCAACTTTTCAGAATTGATATAATTCTGTCACCCTCTCCGAACCAAACAAGAAAGACACCGCTGATGTTCGACCATAACGCTGGGAACTAGAACAGTCATCACAGATTATCACCACAACTTTTCTGCCTCACGTAGAGCTCACGTAAATCTGAAAACATTCGGCATTAGTCTTCAGCATATACGGATACTTCGAGGAAAATACGAAACAACAACGAAACGGAGTTCCATTCTTTTACTTTTTATATTCATTTGTGGGCAGGGTTAATCCTCTCAACAGGAAACAGAATAAACGTGAGAGACAAGATCTTTACATCCATATGTCAGCAGGTTGTTGCTTGAGTCACGACACGTGCACGAGAGGCCTGGCTCTCATACAGTGCGGTTTGAATGCTACACGCCCTACAGCTGTATCAGTGTCGCACAGTTGGTCGCAAGAGGCAAACGGCGCCCCCTTCGTTGAATTGAGCCAGGTGCGGATTACACGAACTGAACTTCTGATTTCACCCACAGGATGGCAGGAGTATCGACTGCGTGTTATCACCCAGCTGCCTGTGTGAATCATAGCTCATGGGTCGTTGAAATAGAAAAACGGCATAGCACTGCTGTAAGTTATTGGGGCAGAACGCATTGTACCCACCCCTAACTTTTGCAACGTGCAATAATCTATGAGATCACTCTATACCTACTTACATCTCGTAGCTATCGTGTTTATTCGAGAAAGCAGTTTGCCATTCGCCAACGTTTGTAGATAATGCACGCTTGACATAAAAAATGATTGATTTGTTTCCAATTTGCAGCGAAATTGGTTCTCCAGCCAGCACATGTACATATTTGCAAAGAAACATCCGAGCGGTGATACCATAGCGACACCACATGTACATCGCAGCAGTTTTCCGCTTGGGCAGCGGAAGCGTGCCTCTGTCGTGCAGAATCGGAGCATTCGTTTCGAGAACGGGTCATGACGGTTTCAATGGTGACAAGGTTTGGTGTTTGTAGACGCAGTCGAGTGTAATTTGGATTGTTTCATCAACAGGCGCGTTTGGAAAAAGACTGTCTACGCCTAATGATGCAAGTAGACCAGTGGGATTGTAAAACTTGATGATGCCAATTAACTCTCCTGTGGGCTGCAAGCTATACTATGCTGGTGTGTAGAGTTCAATCATCTGCTATTTAAATTTTTTGCCAGTTTAGGTAGCTGTTGGGATTTTAGACATGAGTGGTCCCAGGGTTGCCCATTTCATTGCTTTACGTTCAACTTTTAGATATGTATTTTTGATATTATATTATATATTATATTTAATATATATTATATTATATTATGTGTTTGTGTGTGTGTTTGTGTGTGTGTGTGCGTGCGTGCGTGCGTGCGTGCGTGCGTGCGTGCGTGCGTGTGCGCGCGTGCGTGCGTGCGTGCGTGCGTACGTGCGTGTGTGTGTGTGATTGGTTGCAACGTGCCATTACGGGATGGGTAGTCATGTCCGGATCCTTTTTCCAGTGGAGTGATGTGGGAAAGCTCTCACCCGGCAGGGAGCCACAAGTCAGATGTGTTAGACCAGCTGCGAACTAATAACCACCCTTCAGGTAACTTCATGTGGCGATTTTGCTGGCCGGCAACCACGTTTCGCAGAGAAAATGGGCGTTGTGATGCATCGTTTTGAATTGGTACCAATTGTATAGCTCGTGTCGCAACTTTTTCGCGATTGTGACGAGACTGACCGGGTTACACACCATCATGTCACGTGGAAGTTCACTGCCTCATATTCGTTAAAATATTGGTGTCGTCAAGAGCTTCGTTGAATGGAAATGTCTTGCTTCAGTTGATCAGATAACATTGCCGGCCCTGGAAGACGTATGAGTGTTCTTGAGAAACGCATGGTTTCAGTGCTACACTGTATTGCAACAGAGCAGGTCAGGTCACGAAAAGCTTGATAACAACACATTTACACGTTTAAATAGGCAAACGTTTTCACCACCGGTGACTAGTACGCCGCAGCCTTGTATGCCGGGCGGGATGGCTGTAAGTAGGCTTGTGGGCAGGCTTGTAGGCCGGAGTGGCAGCTTGTAGGCAGGGGCGGGTGTGGTACTCGGGGTACTGGGCCTCTCCCTCGTAGGTGACCTCAGCGTTGTAGCCGCCGTAGTGGTCAGCGACGTACTTGACGTGCTGAACACGGCCGTCGGGCAGAGCCACCGAGTAATATCCCTGGGTGTTGTGTGCCATCGCTCTCCTCCTTCTTGGCGAAGTTGGTGCCGGTGTACTGGTCGTTGACGGCGTAGTCGTAGGCGAACGGCTTGGGCTCCTCCTTGTACTGGGGCTCCGGATGGTAAGAGGCCGGCTTGTAGGAGGGGCCGGGTGGTATGGGGCCGGCGTGGGCTTGTACCGGCGTCTCCGGAGCCGGGGCGGTGGCGGCGACAGCCAGCACGGCGGCAACGATGAAGATCTGAAATGCCACCACAGTTGTGTTATTAATAAGCCAGTCGTTTTGACATTTTTCCTGTTTTACAACATGCAGTTTACAACCACGCTTCTGATACACGCATCTCAGCATGGTTCCGACCACGGCATTCTTCCAGATGATCTCTGACAGTTGAAAAACACTGCCTCAAACACCTCCTTCAAGCCACTACCTGCATGCTGTGTTTTTGTGGTCGAGTACGCAGTGAAACTGGTGCTCTTCCACAGTGCTTTCGTTTTTATAGGCCGTCCGCGAGCCGCCGATGTAGGCCAAGGACAGGAGCCCACTGAACGGGAGGCTCCCGCTACCACAGGCTAGGCTGATGAATTAGCATGGAGACTTGGCTGATCCCTGGACACGCCCAACTTGTGGCAAGCGATTTTGCGCCCTTAAATTCGGTCTTTCCTTACCCATGACTTTAGATGTGGGTGTTCCATTGAAAACGTACAGGCACATATCCAGTTGATGATGAAGAGAATGTAATTGATGACGAGCGAGCTGTTTTACCCTCAGTGCCATGTTGCTTAATGTGCCAAAGTTGATTTTTTTGGTTATATATACTTCTACACACACGTATACATATATACATATATGTCTATGTGTGAGATAGAGAGAGAGAGAGAGAAGAGAGAGAGAGAGAGAGAGGAGAAGAGAGAGCGAGAGAGAGAGAGAGAGAAGAGAGAGAGAGAGAGAGGCGAGAGGGAGAGAGAGAGAGAGAGAGAGAGGAGAGAGAGAGAAGAGAGAGAGAGAAGAGAGAGCGAGAGAGAGAGAGAGGAGAGAGAGAGAGAGGAGAGAGAGAGAGAGAGAGGAGAGATATAGAGAAGAGAGAGAGAAGAGAGAGAGAGAGAAGAGAGAGAGGAAGAGAGAGAGAGAGAAGAGAGATATATATATATATATATATATTATATATATATATATATATATGTTGATATTTTGTGACACTTTCGGCTTTGCATGTTGCCTCTAGTTTTCCAGCAGTTTGGGTAACCGTTTTGTGAAGCATTCTTAACGTTTAAGTACCAAGTAACTCTTTGCGTTCTACCAAAAGTTGCCTTGAAAAACTTCAGATGTAAAACTTTCGATTTCATACGGAATGTTTTTGCAGCAATTGAGCCATATAATATAAACACTTTATAATAAGCACTATAAACGGGCAAATGCATACAATTCTGGATGCTATATTAACAAATTTCACGCACCAATTTTTAGCAAATACCTCAC
>NW_023596980.1:131463-153726 GCF_011947565.3 Pollicipes pollicipes
CCTGCTCCGTCCTACAAGTCCGCGCCCTACCACCCGGCCCCGGCCTACAAGCCGACCCCGGCTCCCTACCATCCTGCTCCGTCCTACAAGCCCGCCCCCTACCACCCTGCCCCGTCCTACAAGCCGGCGCCCCACCACCCGGCCCCGTCTTACAAGCCCGCCCCCTACCACCCTGCTCCGTCTTACAAGCCCGCTTCTTACCACCCGGAGCCCCAGTACAAGGAGGAAGCCAAGCCTTTCGCTTACGACTATGCTGTCAACGACCACTACTCCGGAGCTAGCTTTGCCAAGAAGGAAGAGCGATGGCCACAACACCCAGGGATATTACTCGGTGGCTCTGCCCGACGGCCGTGTCCAGCACGTCAAGTACGTCGCTGACCACTACGGCGGCTACAACGCTGAGGTCACCTACGAGGGAGAGGCCACCTACCCTGACTACCACCCCGCCCCTGCCTACAAGGCTGCTGCCCCTGCCTACAAGGCTGCCGCTCCGGCCTACAAGCCCGCCTACAGCCATCCCGCTCCGGCCTACAAGGCGGCGGCGTACTAGTCAAATGCCAAGGAATGTTTTCTATTTAAACGCACAAATGCTGATGTTGTGAAACTTTTTTGTGACCTGACCCGCTGTGTTTCAATAAACGAAGCACTAAAACTACGCGTGTTTTTACGCAAGCCGTCTTGCGTTGTCCAGTGAGCTAATTTCAGTGATGCCGCTGCAACAACAGCCAAGCAACAACCAACCGAAAAAATGTCAGTAGTATGTTATTTAGCCACGAGGTGGTTTATCACAGTTTGTGCGTGCAATGTTTTCGCTACAAATGCTACCGGAAGTTTTCGGTACGATTGAGACGTATTGAAATAATCATTTTCAAACGAATATTCTCGGTGATCAGTAGAGGTGATGTGTTGAAAAATAAATGCACCGAAACTCCTTAGATGGTGGTTATCAATGCACGATTTTGTTTAACTTCTCTAGCAAGCCACTGGGAAAGGAAACTCCTTCTCCTCGTGTCTGGAATGACCCAGATCGTTCCAAGTAGGTCCTTCACAGCTCCAGTGCTACCAGGCGGTCAGGTCGGCATATTCTGCAGGGAATATCCTTCAGATCCTTACATATCTTAATGACTTGTAGCGTGCCAAGTGCAACTCCTTTATTTCTGAGGATTTTTGTTGAGTTTTTATTTTTCGCACACAAAGCTGTTTATTTCATAGGCGGCGATTCGCAGCTCTCCCACTTCTTCCTCTTCAGAGATAATTCACAGAATGATCGGACCGCATGAGCTGAGTCACTGCGAGCTGACTTGACTGCACATCCAGGTGATCAACGGGGCGTGTCCAACCGCCACGCGCCACCGGTCGATCTCAGACCGGCACCAGAGTGTTTCCGTCAAGCCGCCGCACCACATGGCGCCACTCGTTTCGAATCCTTTGGCGCGTTTTGATGTCGGAGGAACGCTTGGAGGTTTGGGCACACGAACATACAGGCAAACAATATGTTTGAGGCTGTTTCTCACCCTTTGTCTGCACACTTGATCCTGACACCTGAACACTTGTCACGGTTAGGTTACATAACCGACCACAACTCGCGTACATTTCAACTACTGCATGACCGTATCAAGTTGAAGCAATCAATTAGTCAGGCGTCATGAGACCACAGCTCAAAGGAACTAGTGCTAAATGCATCGCCTAACGTCAAGTCAATACCACAGCCATTGTCTTCAACCTAAAACCCCGAGCCAGCCAATATATGGCTGAATAGCCCGCACCCCAAATTGGAAAAGTGTGTGCTTTTGGCGCAGGCAACTCAATGTAAAGGGCTTGTGACAAGTATTGCTAGCATGCAGTGCAAGGTGTTGCGTATAGCGGATGAATCATTACCATCGAAGCTGGTTTGCACCTGCTTTCATTATTCATCTTCCTTAAATCGATTACGCGACACTGGAAGTAAACAACAATGACGCTGTGATCAAAACATTTCGAAACGTCACCGAGTCTGTAGAATTCCAATCAATTAAATTGGTGTTGTTGGATTTTTTATTTAGTAGTAGATTTGTTATGTCAAGCAGTGCTTTAGAGGCCAGCGACAGTCATACATTTGCACAGTAGGAGGTGGCCGGCGGCGGTCGGACATTTTGGAGCAGCGCGTGAGCGGCTCACCCGAACGTTCAGATGTCCCTCCCGAGAGGAGTGAGGAGTGGCCAGGGAAATAAAGGGCTGAAAGTGCGTGTTCAGTGAGTTTTCCTAACATTTTTTGATGCCCAAACCCGGGAAGTAGTGAACTGAAGTTTAAGCATCTGTTATTTTGCTGAGTTGTTCTGAGTGTCAAGATGAGTGTAAGCCCGGATGCTTTCAAGAAGCGAACAGCAGCTAGGAGGTTGGCTGACCAGGTCAGTGAGGAAGCTTGAGGGAATTCTGGAACATAAACAACCAGATCAAGATGCACTTAAGGCCGCTAAACTTGGCTGCGAGAAGAGGCTCCACTTCCTGGATGAGGCCCAGTCTGAGGTGGAACAGTGCTTCGAGACAGAGGAAGAGATACTTAATTATATTGAGGGTGCAGCCGACCTGAGAACGGGGTGATGTCGGTTTTGGATAAGGTTGGTGGAGCCCTGGAGCGGGACAGTAGGGCTGGCTCAGCGCTCACTGAGCGGGAGGGGCAGAGGCTTCCAAAGTTGGACCTCCCGAGATGCAGTGGGATGTCCTCAAGTGCCAGTCCTTTTGGGCGAGCTCTGAGGTGTCCGTCAATATATCGGAGCTTCCTGATGTGACCAAGTTTGCCTATCTTCGGTCGGTGCTGGAGAAGGAAGGCCAGGACTGTGTGGCGGTTTTCCCTGACTGGTGCCAACTATGTCAGTGCATGTGACCTCCTCAAGAAAGGTTTGAGAGGAAGGAAGTGATAACCTTTTCCCACATCCAACAGCTTCTTCCACTTCTAGAAGCCAGATCCAGTAGCCATCAGTCCCTGAGAGAACTGCAGACTGCCTCCTAACCCACATCCGCAGCCTGGAGTCACTTGGTGTGGGAGGTGACAGGTTATGGTTGTAATCCTGACCTCTTATCCTTCTAAGCTTCCCCTGACAATCAGCTGGAGTGGGTTCGTGGAGGCACAGGCAGGAAGCGGACCTGGCGTGGGTGATGAGCTTCCTGGCGGCTGAGATGGAGCGCAGGGAGCGTTCCAGTGCCCATGACTCTATTCAGGTACAGGGGCTCCAGGTCAGCAGCTGGCCTGCCCCAGCTGATGAAGAGCGCACACATGGCCACAAGCGGCCCTCGACAAGGGAAGAAGAGAGAGGGGCAGAGGAGGACACCAGCAGCAGACAAGCTCTGCAGTCAGGAGCCAGAGCCAGGCGTGTGCTTCTGTCGGTTAGACACACCAACCTGAGGGTGTCTGAAGCTAAAGCCCCTGCCAGTACCAGAGCGCAGAGATGCTATCAGGCACGCTGGCTTGTGCTTTCGGTGCCTGAAAAGTGGACATGTGGCTCGCAGGTGTGACAAGGTGTGTGCGGAGTGTGGAGGACGTCACAGTGCTGTGTGCTGCCTAAAACTGCTTGGTGGTAGGGGGCAGAGTGTTGGTTGCCGGCTTCCAAGCCAGGGTGCTGGAGGATGCAGAGTCCGTGAGCATGATGTAAGAGTCCGTGAGCAGTAGTAAGATGCTGTCCGACAGAGCCCGTTGTGCGCGACAGACGGTGTGAACCGGTTCTGGCGGTGTGGAGGAATGAGTACCTGCGGACCCTACCTCCGCCGGTCCGCAAGTTTAGGTCCCACGGTAAGCTGACGGCTGGGGTCAGTGGTCCTGATCAGGGAGCACCAAGTCCCTAGGATGAAGTGGGTGATCGGGGTAATCACCAAGCTGTACCCAAGCTAGGGACGGTGTCCACCAGGTCAGCTGAGGTCCCGAACTAGAGGGGCCAGCTGAGAACCCGGGCAGTCCAGCGGCCGTGCGACTTGGAGCTGTGTGACGATCAGTGAAGCCGTTCATCACTCGCCCCTCCTTCTCCGCCAGGCCAAGTTTGGTGTAGTGCAGTGCCTTGTTTGTTTAGGATTGCTGTTTCAGTCCAAAGGCGGGGAGGATGTTTGGGATTTTTGTATTTAGTAGTAGATTTTCTTTGATGTCAAGCAGTGTTTTAGGAGGCCGGTAGCGGTCAGACATTTTACGCAGTAGCAGGTGGCCGGCGGCGGTCGGACATTTTGTGGTAGCGCGCGAGCGGCTCACCCGAACGTTCAGATGTCCCTCCCGCGGATAGTGAGTTCTGGCCAGGGAAATAAAGGGCTGGAAGTGTGTGTTCAGTGAGTTTTCCTAACAGGTATCTTAAAAAATTAATAACAAGATCAATGCCTGCAGAAAACAAGCAGGAAGGAGCCAGGAGTGTTGACCTGCCATCTAAACACATCTTGCACTCAAGTTATCAAGGATGTATAAACAACATGTGTATGTTTTTAACGGTGGCTACCATTAAGAACATTGCCGCCCTAAGCTTCCAGCATCAAGAATCTCAAATTGTCTATATTTGCAGTCGGAGGAATATCCCTCACAGTAGCCTCCCAAGTGTCAGTAATGTGTCTCGGTACCAGAGAGCAAAACTCACCAATTTTAGTCTCCTGTGCCTCTGTGGACGACTTCAGCCATGTTCGCCAAACCACACTAACACAACTATCGACATCTTAATGGCGTTGAAAAGAACGGAATATATGTGGAAACAGTTAATAAAACTATTAACGACGCTAGCCAAAATGCAATAGGTCGTGCAGAAAACGTTTAGCGCACCCAAACATCTAAAGAGTGACTGACGTATTTAGAGCAGCGTACGTAATAGATCACCACATCAGTGGGATATGGGGGCATGGCTAGGAGTGACGCCCTATGGACACCAAGACTTCATACATTTGGAGTCGTAAAGAAAGACGAGGTAGCACGTATGAGGCGCCGGCCGCACTTTGAAGCGCTGTATGCATTTGCATGTGATGCTTCTCAGCAGCTGGTGAGGAGCAAACGTACCTATTTGTTACACTCAGAAGTGTATCGGTTATTCCCTGTTCCCGACAGTTGCATCATTGAGGTTGAGTCCGTCACGACATGGGGCAGATTGCTTGGCATACTGTACCGGAGCTGTTGTAGGGCAAAAACGTGTTACGACCTAGCCGATAGGCTAAAACGTAAACAAGAAGAGAAACTTGCGCTAGAAATAAAACGTTCCGATGATAAGTGCCAATACATGGCAATGAACATACAATACGCAACGTCGGTTATACAGCATCCAAAAGATGGCGGCAACGGTCAGCTATGACACATTTGTCCAACTGGCGATGACCTGGCAGCAGTAGTTCAATGATTTAGGAGTTTGGTGTATAATCTGGCGCAGAACAGACAAAATAAAATGTCATGGCCATGGTGCGCATGAGACATAGGGAGTTAGTGCTGCGAGTATTGACGTTGCATGGCTCTCATGGTGTGTGTGGATTTCTAAAGATGGACCATGGGCTAGATTGCGAAATGGGTTGCCTTTGGCTGGCATTACGGAACCCGACAGTACAGATTTTCTTTCTTTGGTCTGTTACATTTAGGCTGGTATGTCACAATCCCTGAAATTAACGTGAGGTATTTGCTAAAAATTGGTGCGCGAAATTTGTTAATATAAGCATCCAGAATTGTATGCATTTGCCGTTATAGTGCTTATATATAAAGTGTTTATATTATATGGCTCAATTGCTGCCAAAACATTCCGTATGAATCGAAAGTTTTACATCTGAAGTTTTCAGGCAAATTTTGGTAGAACGCAAAGAGTTACTTGGTACTTAACGTTAAGAATGCTTCATCAAAACGGTTACCCAAACTGCTGGAAAACTAGGGGCACATGCGAAAGCCGAAAGTGTCACCAAATATGAACATATATATATATATATATATAATATCATATATATAATATATATATATACATAGACATACATTGTATATCTGTATACGTGTGTGTAGAAGTATATATAACCAAAAAAATCAACTTTGGCACATTAACGTATGACATGGCACCTGAAGGTATAACAGCGCGCTCGTCATCAATAACATTCTCTCCCTCATCAAACTGAATATGTGCCTTACGTTTTCAATGAGAACGCCCACATCTAAAGTCATGGGTAAGGAAAGACCGAATTTAAAGGGCGCCAAAATCGCTTGCCACAAGTTGGGCGTGTCCCGGGGATCGGCCAAGTCTCCATGCTAATTCATCAGCCTAGCCTGTGGTAGCGGGAGCCTCCCGTTCAGTGGGCTCCTGTCCTTGGCCTTACATCGGCGGCTCGCGGACGGCCTATAAAAACGAAAGCACTGTGGAAGCAGGCACCAGTTTCACTGCGCACTCGACCACAAAACACAGCATGCAGGTAGTCGCTTGAAGGAGGTGTTTGACGGTAGTGTTTTTCAACTGTCAGAGATCACTCTGGAAGACATGCCGTGGTCGGAACCATGCTGAGATGCGTTGTATCAGAAGCGTGGTTGTAAACTGCATTGTAAAACAGGAAAAATGTCAAAAACGAATGGCTTATTAATAACACAACTGTGGTGGCATTTCAGATCTTCGTCGTTGCCGCCGTGCTGGCTGTCGCCGCCGCCGCCCCGGCTCCGGAGACGCCGGTGTACAAGCCCACGCCGGCCCCCTACCACCCGGCCCCCTCTACAAGCCGGCCCCCTCCTACAAGCCGGCCTCTTACCATCCGGAGCCCCAGTATAAGGAGGAGCCCAAGCCGTTCGCCTACGACTACGCCGTCAACGACCAGTACACCGGCACCAACTTCGCCAAGAAGAAGGAGGAGAGCGATGGCCACAACACCCAGGGATATTACTCGGTGGCTCTGCCCGACGGCCGTGTTCAGCACGTCAAGTACGTCGCTGACCACTACGGCGGCTACAAACGCTGAGGTCACCTACGAGGGAGAGGCCCAGTACCCCGAGTACCACCCCGCCCCTGCCTACAAGGCTGCCACTCCGGCTTACAAGCCTGCCCCACAAGCCTACTTACAGCCATCCCGCCCGGCATACAAGGCTGCGGCGTATTAGTCACCCGATGAGAACGTTTGCCTATTTAAACGTGTAAATGTGTTGTTATCAAGCTTTCGTGACCTGACCTGCTCTGTTGCAATACAGCGAAGCACTCAATCATGCGTTTCTTCAAACACTCATACCTCTTCCAGGGGCAATGTTATCTGATCAACTGAAGCAAGACATTTCCATTCAACGAAGCTCTTGACGACACCAATATTTGTAACGAATATGAGGCAGTGAATTCCACGTGACATGATGGTGTGTAACCCTCAGTCTCGTCACAATCGCGAAAAAGTTGCGACACGAGCTATACAATTGGTACCAATTCAAAACGATGCATCACAACGCCCATTTTCTCTGCGAAATGGTTGCCGGCCAGCAAAATCGCCACACTGAAGTTACCTGAAGGGTGGTTATTAGTTCGCAGCTGGTCTAACACATCTGACTTGTGGCTCCCTGCCGGGTGAGAGCTTTCCCACATCACTCCACTGGAAAAATCCGGACATGACTACCCATCCCGTAATGGCACGTTGCAACCATCACACACACACACGCACGTACGCACGCACGCACGCACGCACGCGCGCACGCACGCACGCACGCACGCACGCACGCACTTATGTCTATATATATATAATATATTATATATATATCTATATATATATTATAAGCTGAAGATAAAGCCATGAAATGGGCAACCCTGGACCACTATATCTAAAATCCCAACAGCTACCTATCAGCAGGCAAAACTTTAAATAGCCTGATTGAACGCTACACACCAGCAGAGTATAGCCTGCAACCACAGGACAATTAATTGGCAAAATCAGGTTTTACAATCCCACCGGTCTACTTGCATTCATTGGACAGGAGACAGTCATTTCCCAAACGCGACCTGTTGATGAAACAATCCCAAATACACTCGGACTGCGTCTACGAAACACCAAACCTTGCACCATTGAAACCGTCACGACCCATTCTCCGAAACGGATGCTCCGATTCTGCACGACAGAGGCACGCTTCCGCTGCCCAAGCGGAAAACTGCTGCGATGTACATGGTGTCGCTATGGTATCACCGCTCGGATGTTTCTTTGCAAATATGTACATGTGCTGGCTGGAGAACCAATTCGCTGCAAATTGAAAAACAAATCAATCATTGTTTTCATGTCAAGCGTGCATTCTTTAAAAATGTTTGCGAATGGCAAACTGCTTTCTCGAATCTACTAACGACTAAACTACGAGTCGTAAGTAGATATAGAGTGATCTCATAGATTATTGCACGTTGCAAAAGTTAGGGGTGGGTACAAGGCGTTCTGCCCAATAACTTACAGCAGGTGCTATGCCGTTTTTTCTATTTCAACGACCCCATGAGCTAGGATTCACACAGGCAGCTGGGTGATAACACACAGTCGATACTCCTGCCATCCTGTGGGTGAAAATCAGAAGTTCAGTTCGTGTAATCCGCACCTGGCTCAATTCAACGAAGGGGGCGCCGTTTGCCTCTTGCGACCAACTGTGCGACACTGATACAGCTGAGGGCGTGTAGCATTCACACCGCAGCTGTATGAGAGCCAGCCTCTCGTGCACGTGTCGTGACTCAAGCAACAACCTGCTGACATATGGATGTAAAGATCTTGTCTCTCACGTTTATTTTCTGTTTCCTTGTTGAGAGGATTAACCCTGCCCACAAATGAATATAAAAAGTAAAAGAAATGGAACTCCGTTTCGTTGTTGTTTCGTATTTTCCTCTCGAAGTATCCGTATATGCTGAAGACTAATGCCGAATGTTTTCAGATTTACGTGAGCTCTACGTGAGGCAGAAAAGTTGTGGTGATAATCTGTGATGACTGTTCTAGTTCCCAGCGTTATGGTCGAACATCAGCGGTGTTCTTTCTTGTTTGGTTCGGAGAGGGTGACAGAATTATATCAATTCTGAAAAGTTGCCTAATCCTGAGCTAACGTCTTTTTCAACGCGAAGAATACGGTTTTGGTCCGGGATAACACCTTCTGGCCGGAGAGAAACACGCGTTGCTCTGATGGAGGAATGGGGTGTGGCGTAGGTTCAGCCCGTATTACCCCACTTAGTGTCTAATTTTTTTGCATGACTGCGCTCCTCCTGAAGAGAAAACACAAAAGTGGAATATTTCAGACGCACTGGAGCGCTTTCGGCATGGATTAAAAGTTCTCATGTCATGTTTTGGTCGTTCCAGGAAAAAAATGTTTCCGAGACGTAATCCTTTAAGCCCACACTCGTGCCATAATCTTTTCCGCAAATAACACAGGTGTTTGCAGAATATATCACAGGTGAGCCCTCCTGTTTAGAGTGTGATTAGAAAATCTGCTAGATCGATCTTGCAAATTGACGGTGATACTTTTATTGACGATAATGTGTCAAAAACTCAAACCTGTAATTTAATCTAAAACTGCAGTGCCCTGCACCCGATGAAGTGCATGGGGCGCGAAAGCACCAGCCATAAAACCTGTAGTCTGCAGCATAATGAACTTAATAATATATATCCAGACACGCAGTGTTTTATGACATGCAGAGCGCGCATGCTTCGGAAAATATCCTATGAGCGGCCACAACAAATTATCATAACTTTGATGCGGTCGATTAAAACACGCGTTTCAAGCGGCTGTAGGCAAGCTGTTACCAACCTTCCCCACTTCTGCGAGCAGTTGCCTGGGCTATGAGCTGACTCTAAGCTTCCAGGCCATGGGTTCAAGCCGGTGGCAGAAAATGTACTATCAACGTCCCTCCGAACAACCAAACCCCTGATCGAAACTACTGTGACAGAATCGTTACCAGATAAACTGAATATTACATGAAAGCGGCGTTCAAACAAGCTGTCGTTTGGAGCACAGCGATCCCCTACGATAAGTCCATCCGTGTAGTGGCGCTGATGGCTACGACGCTCGGTCTTGGTAAATGTATTATAGCGGATACATTAAGCTAAGAATTGCCGCGATTTATTAAAAGACCCAGTTTCCCACCGCTGTCGCCAGTCTGTTATCAACATCCCATTTTTGCGAGCAGCTGCCTGGGCTATGAGCTGGCTCTAAGCTTCCGGCCACGGGTTCAAGCCGGTGGCAGTGGGCGCGCCCAAGGGTGTGGCCATGGGTCCTGCGCTTATTCATCGGTCCGACCAGGAGAACAGTGTGGGTCAGCCAATGACTGGGCGCAGCGGGCCGTGACCTCAGGCCAAGATCTGGTCTTGGCCGACCTATAAAAGCAAAGACACTGTGGGAATCTGTACCAGTTGCACGGCGTACCCGGCCACTAAACAACACAGCATGAAGGTAGGTGTCACCAAGCATACAGCTGGACAAGTGCGCTGGTATGACCTGCTACGGAGCCATTTGCTACCTGCATTGAGCCAATGTGTTTGACGTAGTCATGGAATCATAAAGCTAGCAGTCGTGTGGATAGTCTTTGGTGCATATTGAGTCTCTTCCATGAGGCTGATGTTGAAAATGGACGTTTGTTGTGTCCTTTCCCGGCAAGCACCGTGCATTTTCCCTCCAAACTAAGTATGGCCAAGCGTCCCTACATCACAGTCATGGAAAAATGGCCCCAGGTATACCTGAGGTAACCCTAAATGACATTACTGCACCGCAGTTGCCGTGCAGGCTCTGGAATCGTCATTTACAACGACGTATACTCGAACCCAAGTGGGCACCGAAATGAATGTCACCAAAACTGCCAACACCAGAAAAACCTAACTTTTGGCGAATGCCTACGGATTTGTGTTGGCTTTGAGCAAGGCAGCGTTTTACAAACACGGTATTTTTACATGTGCTTTCAGTGCTCTGTGGTTTTGTGGTAGCTTGCGAATTGAATGACAGATGCTGGTCATTACATGTGTCGACTGTAATAGAGCCTAATGTAATAACGATATCGAATCGAATGTAGTAAAGCCGTTGAGAAATTATTTAAGATTACTCTCGCATATCCGTAACATAATCGTTATGGCATTACAGGTGTTCATTATTGCCGCCGTGTCTGCTGCTGCCGCGGCCGCCCGGAGACAAGACATCTCATCACGTGGCACCGACCTACAAGCCAGCCCCCCCTTACCACCCGGCCCCGGCCTACAAGCCGAACCCGGCTCACTACCATCTGCTCCGTCCTACAAGTCCTACAAAGCCCGCCCCTACCACCCTGCCCCGTCCTACAAGCCGGCGCCCCACCACCCGGCCCCGTCTTACAAGGCCCGCCCCCTACCACCCTGCTCCGTCTTACAAGCCCGCTTCTTACCACCCGGAGCCCCAGTACAAGGAGGAAGCCAAGCCTTTCGCTTACGACTATGCTGTCAACGACCACTACTCCGGAGCTAGCTTTGCCAAGAAGGAGAGAGCGATGGCCACAACACCCAGGGATATTACTCGGTTGGCTCTGCCCGACGGCCGTGTCCAGCACGTCAAGTACGTCGCTGACCACTACGGCGGCTACAACGCTGAGGTCACCTACGAGGGAGAGGCCACCTACCCCGAGTACCACCCGCCCCCTGCCTACAAGGGCTGCTGCCCCTGCCTACAAGGCTGCCGCTCCCGGCCTACAAGCCCGCCTACAGCCATCCCGCTCCGGCCTACAAGGCGGCGGCGTACTAGTCAAATGCCAAGGAATGTTTTCTATTTAAACGCACAATGCTGATGTTGTGAAACTTTTTTGTGACCTGACCCGCTGTGTTTCAATAAACGAAACACTCAAGCCACGCGTGTTTTTACGCAAGCCGTCTTGCGTTGTCCAGTGAGCTAATTTCAGTGATGCCGCTGCAACAACAGCCAAGCAACAACCAACCGAAAACAATTGTCAGTAGTATGTTATTTAGCCACGAGGTGGTTTATCACAGGTTTTGCGTGCAGTACCTCCGCCACAAATACTGCCGAAGTTTTCGGTACGATTAAGACGTATTGAAGTAATTATTTTCAAACGAATATTCTCGGTGATCAGTAGAGGTGATGTGTTGAAAAATAAATGCACCGAAACTCCTTAGATGGTGGTTATCAATGCACGATTTTGTTTAACTTCTCTGGCAAGCCACTGGGAAAGAAAAGCTCCTTCTCCTCGTGTCTGGAATGACTCAGATCGTTCCAAGTAGGTCCTTCACAGCTCCAGTGCTACCAGGCGGTCAGGTCGGCATATTCTGCAGGGAATATCTTCGGATCCTTACATATCTAATGACTTGTAGCGTGCCAAGTTGCAACTCCTTTATTTCTGAGGATTTTTGTTGAGTTTTTATTTTTCGCACGCAAAGCTGTTTATTTCATAGGCGGCGATTCCAGCTCTCCCACTTCTTCCTCTTCAGAGATAATTCACAGAACTGATCGGACCCGCATGAGCTGAGTCACTGCGAGCTGACTTGACTGCACATCCAGGTGATCAAAGGGGCGTGTCCAACTGCCACGCGCCACCGGTCGATCTCAGACCGGCACCAGAGTGTTTCCGTCAAGCCGCCGCACCACATGGCGCCACTCGTTTCGCGATCCTTTGGCGCGTTTTGACTGTCGGAGGAACGCTTGGAGGTTTGGGCACACGAACATACAGAAAACAATATGTTTGAGGTTGTGCTCGCATCCTTTGTCTGCACACTTGATCGTACACCTGGACACTTATCACGGTTAGGGCCACATAACCGACCAAAAGTCACATACATTTTCAAATAATCGCATGACCGCACCAATTTGTAACCAATCAATTAGTTCGGCGTTCATGAGACCGCAGATTCGAAGGAACTAGTGCTAAATGCATCGCCTAGCGTCAAGTCAATACCACAGCCATCGTCTTCAACTAAGAACCCCGAGCCAGCCAATATATGGCTGAATAGCCCGAACCCCAAATTGGAAAAGTTTGGTGTCTTTTGGCGCAGGCAACTTGTTGTAAAGGGCTTGTGACAAGTATTGCTAGCATGCAGTGCAAGGTGTTGCGCATAGCGGATGAATCATTACCCATCGAAGCTGGTTTGCACCTGCTTTCATTATTCATCTTCCTTAAAATCGATTACGCGACACTGGAAGTAAACAACAATGATGCAGTGATCAAAACATTTCGAAACGTCACCGAGTCTGTAAGAATACCAATCAATTAAATTGGTATTGTTGGGATTTTTTATTTCAGTAGTAGATTTGCTATGTCAAGCAGTGCTTTCGGAGGTCAGCGGCAGTCATACATTTTGCACAGTAGTAGGTGGCTGGCGGCGGTCGGACATTTTGTAGTAGCACGTGAGCAGCTCACCCGAACGTTCAGATGTCCCTCCCGAGAGGAGTGAGGAGTGGCCAGGAAATAAAGGGCTGAAAGTGCGTGTTCAGTGAGTTTTCCTAACATTTTTTTGATGCCCAAACCCGGGAAGTAGTGAACTGAAGTTTAAGCATCTGTTATTTGCTGAGTTGTTCTGAGTGCCCATGTCAAGATGGGTGGAAGCCCGGATGCTTTCAAGAAGCGAACAGCAGCTAGGGGTTGGCTGACCAGGTAGGTGAGGAAACTTGAGGGAATTCTGGAACATAAACAACCAGATCAAGATGCACTTCAGGCCGCTAAACTTGGCTGCGAGAGGAGGCTCCACTTCCTGGATGAGGCCCAGTCTGAGGTGGAGCTGTGCTTCGAGGCAGAGGAAGAGATACTTAATGATATTGAGGGTGCAGCCGACCTGAGAGACGGGGTGATGTCGGTTTTGGATAAGGTTGGTGGAGCCCTGCAGCGGAACAGTAAGGCTGGCTCAGTGAGCTCATTGAGCGGGGAGGAGCATCTGAGGCTTCCAAAGATGGAGCTCCCGAGATTCAGTTGGGATGTCCTCAAGTGGCAGTCCTTTTGGGAGAGCTTTGAGGTGTCCGTCAATAATTCGGAGCTGCCTGATGTGACCAAGTTTGCCTATCTTCGGTCGGTGCTGGAGAAGGAGGCGCAGGACTGTGTGGCGGGTCTTTCCCTGACTGGTGCCAACTATGTCAGTGCATGTGACCTCCTCAAGAACAGGTTTTAGAGGAAGGAAGTGATAACCTTTCCCACATCCAACAGCTTCTTCCACTTCTAGAAGCCAGATCCAGTAGCCATCAGTCCCTGAGAGAGCTGCAGGACTGCCTCCTAACCCACATCCGCAGCCTGGAGTCACTTGGTGTGGGAGGGTGACAGGTATGGTGTAATCCTTGTCCCTCTTATCCTGTCTAAGCTTCCCCTGACATCAAGCTGGAGTGGGTTCGTGAGGGCACAGGCAAGGAAGCGGACCTGGCGTGGGTGATGAGCTTCCTGGCGGCTGAGATGGAGCGCAGGGAGCGTTCCAGTGCCCATGACTCTATTCAGGTACAGGGGGCTCCAGGTCAGCAGCTGGCTGCCCCAGCTGATGAAGAGCGACACAAGGCCACAAGCGCCCTCGACAAGGGAAGAAGAGAGAGGGGCAGAGGAGGACACCAGCAGCAGCAGCTCTGCAGTCAGGAGCCAACCAGCGTGTGGCTTCTGTGGGTAGACACACCAACCTGAGGTGTGTCTGAAGCTAAAGCCCCTGCCAGTACCAGAGCGCAGAGATGCTATCAGGCAGGCTGGCTTGTGCTTTCGGTGCCTGAAAAGTGGACATGTGGCTCGCAGATGTGACAAGGTGTGTGCGGAGTGTGGAGGACGTCACAGTGCTGTGTGCTGCCTAAAACTGCTTGGTGGTAGGGGGCAGAGTGTTGGTGCCAGGCTTCCAAGCCAGGGTGCTGGAGGATGCAGAGTCCGTGAGCATGATGTAAGAGTCCGTGAGCAGTAGTAAGATGCTGTCCGACAGAGCCCGTGTGCGCGACAGACGGTTGAACCGGTTATGGCCGGTGTGGAGGAATGAGTACCTGCGGACCCTACCTCCGCCGGTCCGCAAGTTTAGGTCCCACGGTAAGCTGAGGCTGGGGTCAGTGGTCCTGATCAGGGAGCACCAAGTCCCTAGGATGAAGTGGGTGATCGGGGTAAACACCAAGCTGTACCCAAGCAGGGACGGTGTCACCAGGTCAGCTGAGGTCCGAACTAGAGGGGGCCAGCTGAGGAACCCGGGCAGTCCAGCGGCCGTGCGACTTGGAGCTGTGTGACGATCAGTGAAGCCGTTCATCACTCGCCCCTCCTTCTCCGCCAGGCCAAGTTTTGTGTAGTGCAGTGCCTTGTTTGTTTAGGATTGCTGTTTCAATCCAGAGGCGGGGAGGATGTTGGGATTTTTGTATTTAGTAGTAGATTTTCTTTGATGTCAAGCAGTGTTTTAGGAGGCCGGTAGCGGTCAGACATTTTACGCAGTAGCAGGTGGCCGGCGGCGGTCGGACATTTTGTGGTTGCGCGCGAGCGGCTCACCCGAACGTTCAGATGTCCCTCCCGCGGAGAGTGAGGTCTGGCCAGGGAAATAAAGGGCTGGAATTGTGTGTTCAGTGAGTTTTCCTAACAGGTATCCTAAAAATTCATAACAAGATTCAATGCTGCAGAAAACAAGCAGGAAGGAGCCAGGAGTGTTGACCCTGCCATCTAACACATCTTGCATTCAAGTTCTCAGGGATTGTATAAAACAACATGTGTATGTTTTAACGGTGGCTACCATTAAGAACATTGCCGCCCTAAGCTTCCAGCAACAAGAATCTACAAATTGTCTATATTTGCAGTCGGAGGAATATCCCTCACAGTAGCCTCCCAAGTGTCAGTAATGTGTCTCGGTACCTGAGAGCAAAGCTCACCAATTTTAGTCTCCTGTGCCTCTGTGGACGACTTCAGCCATGTTCGCCAAACCACACTAACACAACTAGCGACATGTTAACGGCGTTAAAAAAACGGAAGGTATGTGGAAACAGTCAATAAAACTATTAACAACGCTAGGCCAAAATGCAATTGGTCGTGCAGAAAACGTTTAGCGCACCCAAACATCTAAAAAATGACTGACGTATTCATAACAGCATACGTAATAGATCACCCATATCAGTGAGATGTGGGAGCATGGCTAAGAGTGACGCCTTATGGACACCAAGACTTCATACATTTGGAGTCTTAAAGAAAGACGAGGCGGCACGTATGCCGGCGCCGTACTTTGAAGCGCTGTATGCATTTGCATGTGATGCTTCTAAGCTAGCTGGGAAGGAGCAAACGTACCTACTTGTTACGCTCAGGAGTGGGTCGGTTATTTCCTGTTCCCGACAGTTACATCATTGAGTTTGAGTACTTCACGACATGGGGCAGATTGCTGGCATACTGTACCGGAAGCGTTGTAGGGCAAAAACAGTGTTACGACCTAGCCGATAGGGTAAAACGTAAACAAGAGAAGAGAAACTTGCGCTAGAAATATAAACGTTCCGATGATAAGTGCCAATACATGGCAATGAACATACAATACGCAACGTCGGTTATACAGTATCCAAAAGATGGTGGCAACGGTCAGCTATGACACATTTGTCCAACTGGCGATGACCTGGCAGCAGTAGTTCAATGATTTAGGAGTTTGGTGTATAATCTGGCGCAGAACAGACAAAATATTAAATGTCATGGCCATGGTGCGCATGAGACATAGGGAGTTAGTGCTGCGAGTATTGACGTTGCATGGCTCTCATGGTGTTGTGTGGATATTCTAAAGATGGACCATGGGCTGAGACTTTGCGAAATGGGTTGCCTTTGGGTTCTGGCATTACGGAACCCGACAGTACAGATTTTCTTTCTTCTAGGTTCTGTTACATTTAGGCTGGTATGTCACAATCCCTGAAATTAACGTGAGGTATTTGCTAAAAATTGGTGCGCGAAATTTGTTAATATAAGCATCCAGAACTGTATGCATTTGCCCGTTTAGAGTGCTTATATATAAAGTGTTTATATTATATGGCTCAATTGCTGCAAAAACATTCCGTATGAAATCGAAAGTTTTACATCAGAAGTTTTCCAAGGCAACTTTTCGGTAGAACGCAAAAGAGTTACTTGGTACTTAAACGTTAAGAATGCTTCACAAAACGGCTACCCAAAACTGCTGGAAAACTAGAGGCAACATGCGAATGCCGAAAGTGTCACAAAATATCAACATTATATATATATATATATATATATATATTTATATATATGCATATCTATCTATCTATCTATCTATCTACATATAGACATATATGTATTATGTATACGTGTGTGTAGAAGTATATATACCAAAAAAATCAACTTTGGCACATTAACGCATGACATGGCACCTGAATGTATAACAGCGCGCTCGTCATCAATTACATTCTCTTCATCATCAAACTGAATATGTGCCTATACGTTTTCAATGAACACCCACATCTAAAGTCATGGGTAAGGAAGGACCGAATTTAATGGGCGCCAAAATTGCTTGCCACAAGTTGGGCGTGTCCCGGGGATCGGCCAAGTCTCCAGGCTAATTCATCAGCCTAGCCTGTGGTAGCGGGAGCCTCCCGTTCAATGGGCTCCTGTCCTTGGCCTTACATCGGCGGCTCGCGGACGGCCTATAAAAACGAAGGCACTGTGGAAGCAGGCACCAGTTTCACTGCGTACTCGACCACAAAAACACAGCATGCAGGTAGTCGCTTGAAGGATGTGTTTGAGGTAGTATTTTTAAACTGCCAGAGATCATTCTTGAAAATATGCCGTGGTCGGAACCATGCTGAGATGCGTTGTATCAGAAGCGTGGTTGTAAAATGCATTGTAAAACAGGAAAGATGCCAAAACGACTGGCTTATTAATAACACAACTGTGGTGGCATTTCAGATCTTCGTCGTTGCCGCCGTGCTGGCTGTCGCCGCCACCGCCCCGGCTCCGGAGACGCCGGTGTACAAGCCCACGCCGGCCCCCTACCACCCGGCCCCGCTCCTACAAGCCGGCCCCCTCCTACAAGCCGGCCTCTTACCATCCGGAGCCCCAGTATAAGGAGGAGCCCAAGCCGTTCGCCTACGACTACGCCGTCAACGACCAGTACACCGGCACCAACTTCGCCAAGAAGGAGGAGAGCGATGGCCACAACACCCAGGGATATTACTCGGTGGCTCTGCCCGACGGCCGTGTTCAGCACGTCAAGTACGTCGCTGACCACTACGGCGGCTACAACGCTGAGGTCACCTACGAGGGAGAGGCCCAGTACCCCGAGTACCACCCCGCCCCTGCCTACAAGGCTGCCACTCCGGCTTACAAGCCTGCCCACAAGCCTACTTACAGCCATCCCGCCCCGGCATACAAGGCTGCGGCGTATTAGTCACCCGATGAGAAACGTTTGCCTATTTAACGTGTAAATGTGTTGTTATCAAGCTTTTCGTGACCTGACCTGCTCTGTTGCAATACAGCGAAGCACTCAAGTCATGCGTTTCTTAAAAACACTCATACCTCTTCCAGGGGGCGATGTTATCTGACCAACTGAAACGGGACATTTCCATTCAACGAAGCTCTTGACGACAACAACATTTGTAATTTATATTAGGCAGTGAACCTCCATGTGACATGATGGCGTGTAAGCCGGTCAATCTCGTCACAATACGCAAATGTCATACAATACTATACAATTTTTATTAGTATACAAAACTATACACTAGCTATACAATTGGTACCAAATCAAAACGATGCATCACAACGCCCATTTTCTCTGCGAAATGTAGGTGCCGGCCAGCAAAATCGCCACACTGAAGTGACCTGAAAGGTGGTTATTAGTGCGCGGCTGGTCAGACACATCTGAATTGTGGCTGCCTGACGGATGAGAGCTTACCCACATCACTACAATGGACAAAGGATCCGTACTTGACCACCCATCCCGTAATGGCACGTTACAACCCATCACACACATATGTATATGTATATATATATATATATATATAGATATATATATATATATATATACATATATAAAGCTGAAGATAAAGCCATGAAATGGGCAACCCTGGGACCACATATATCTAAAATCCCAACAGCTACCTATCAGCATGGCAAAAACTTTAAATAGCTGATTGAACACTACACACCAGCAGAGTATAGCTTGCAAGCCCACAGGACAATTAATTGGCAAAATCAGGTTTTACAATCCCACCGGTCTACCTTGCATCATTAGGCGTAGACAGTCATTTCCCAAACGCGACTGTTGATGAAACAATCCAAATTACACTCGACTGCGTCTACAAACACCAAACCTTGCCACCATTGAAACCGTCACGACCCATTCTCGAAACGGATGTTCCGATTCTGCACGACAGAGGCACGCTTCCGCTGCCCAAGCGGAAAACTGCTGCGATGTACATGGTGTCGCTATGGTATCACCGCTCGGATGTTTGTTTGCAAATATGTACATGTGCTGGCTGGAGAACCAATTTCGCTGCAAATTGAAAACAAATCAATCATTGTTTTCATGTCAAGCGTGCATTCTTTAAAAATGTTTGCGAATGGCAAACTGCTTTCTCGAATAAACACGACAACTACGAGTCGTAAGTAGATATAGAGTGATGTCATAGATTATTGCACGTTGCAAAAGTTAGGGGTGGGTACAAGGCGTTCTGCCCCAATAACTTACAGCAGGTGCTATGCCGTTTTTTCCATTTCAACGACCCATGAGCTAGGATTCACACAGGCAGCTGGGTGATAACACACAGGTCGATACTCCTGCCATCCTGTGGGTGAAATCAGAAGTTCAGTTCGTGTAATCCGCACCCTGGCTCAATTCAACGAAGGGGGCGCCGGTTGCCTCTTGCGACCAACTGTGCGACACTGATACAGCTGTAGGGCGTGTAGCATTCACAACCGCAGCTGTATGAGAGCCAGGCCTCTCGTGCACGTGTCGTGACTCAAGCAACAACCTGCTGACATATGGATGTAAAGATCTTGTCTCTCACGTGTAGTTCTGTTCCTTGTTGAGAGGATTAACCCTGCCCACAAATGAATATAAAAAGTAAAAGAATGGAACTCCGTTTCGTTGTTGTTTCGTATTTTTCTCGAAGTATCCGTATATGCTGAAGGACTAATGCCGAATGTTTTCAAGATTTACGTGGCTCTACGTGAGGCAGAAAAGTTGTGGTGATAATCTGTGATGACTGTTCTAGTTCCCAGCGTTATGGTCGAAACATCAGCGGTGTTCTTTCTGTTTGGTTCGGAGAGGGTGACAGAATTATATCAATTCTGAAAAGTTGCCTAAATCCTGAGCTAAGGTCTTTTTCAACGCGAAGAATACGGTTTTGGTCCGAGGATAACACCTTCTGGCCGGAGAGAAACACGCGTTGCTCTGATGGAGGAAAGGGTGTGGCGTAGGTTTCAGCCCGTATTACCCCACTTAGTGTCTAATTTATTTTGCATGACTGCGCTCCTCCTGAAGAGAAAACACAAAAGTGGAATATTTCTGACGCACTGGAGCGCTTTCGGCATGGATTAAAAGTTCTCATGTCATGTTTTGGTCGTTCCAGGAAAAAAAATGTTTCCGAGACGTAATCCTTTCAAGCCCACACTCGTGCCATCATCTTTTCCGCAAATAACACAGGTGTTTGCAGAATATATCACAGGTGAGCCCTCCTGTTTAGAGTGTGATTAGAAAATCTGCTAGATCGATCTTGCAAATTGACGGTGATACTTTATTGACGAATGTGTCAAAAACTCAAACCTGTAATTTTAATCTAAAACTGCAGTGCCCTGCACCCGATGAAGTGCATGGGGCGCGAAAGCACCAGACATAAAACCTGTAGTCTGCAGCATAATGAACTTATAATATATATCCAGACACGCAGTGTTTATGACATGCAGAGCGCGCATGCTTCGGAAAATATCTATGAGCGGCCACAACAAATTATCATAACTTTGATGCGGTCGATTAAAACACGAGTTTCAAGCGGCTGTAGGCAAGCTGTTACTAACCTTCCCCACTTCTGCGAGCAGTTGCCTGGGCTATGAGCTGACCTAAGCTTCCAGCCATGGGTTCAAGCCGGTGGCAGAAAATGTACTATCACGTCCCTCCGAACAACCAAACCCCTGATCGAAACTACTGTGACAGAATCGTTTACCAGATAAACTGAATATTACATGAAAGCGGCGTTCAAACAAGCTGTCGTTTGGAGCACAGCGATCCCCTACGATAAGTCCATCCGTGTAGTGGCGCTGATGGCGACGACGCTCGGTCTTGGGAAATGTATTATAGCGGATACATTAAGCTAAGAATTGCCGCGATTTATTAAAAGACCCAGTTTCCCACCGCTGTCGCCAGTCTGTTATCAACATCCCATTTTTGCGAGCAGCTGCCGGGCTATGAGCTGGCTCAAGCTTCCGGCCACGGGTTCAAGCCGGTGGCAGTGGGCGCGCCCAAGGGCGTGGCCATGGGTCCTGCGCTTATTCATCGGTCCGACCAGGAGAACAGTGTGGGTCAGCCAATGACTGGGCGCAGCGGGCCGTGACCTCAGGCCAAGATCTGGTCTTGGCCGACCTATAAAAGCAAAGACACTGTGGGAATCTGTACCAGTTGCACGGCGTACCCGGCCACTAAACCACACAGCATGAAGGTAGGTGTCACCAAGCATACAGCTGGACAAGTGCGCTTATGACCGCTGCGGAGCCATTTGCTACATGCATTGAGCCAATGTGTTTGACGTAGTCATGGAATCATAAAGCTAGCAGTCGTGTGGATAGTCTTTGGTGCATTGAGTATCTTCCATGAGGCTGATGTTGAAAATGGACGTTTGTTGTGTTCTTTCCCGGCAAGCACCGTGCATTTTCCCTCCAAACTAAGTATGGCCAAGCGTCCCTACATCACAGTCATGGAAAAATGGCCCAGGTATACCTGAGGTAACCCTAAATGACATTACTGCACCGCAGTTGCCGTGCAGGCTCTGGAATCGTTTACAACGACGTATCTCGGAACCCAAATGGGCACCGAAATGAATGTCACCAAAACTGCCAACACCAGAAAAACCTAACTTTTGGCGAATGCCTACGGATTTGTGTTGGCTTTGAGAAAGGCAGCGTTTACAAACCACGGTATTTTACATGTGTTTCAGTGCTCTGTGGTGTGAGCTGCGAATTGAATGACAGATGTGGTCATTACATGTGTCGACTGTAATAAAGCCTAATGTAATAACGACATCGAATCAAATGTAGTAAAACCGTTGAGAAATTATTTAAGATTACTATCGCATATCCGTAACATAATCGTTATGGCATTACAGGTGTTCATTATTGCCGCCGTTCTGGCTGCTGCCGCGGCCGCCCCGGAGCACAAGACGTCTCATCACGGGCACCGCTACAAGCCAGCCCCTACCACCCGGGGACCCGGCGCCTACAAGCCGCACCCCGGCCCTACCAT
>NW_023596981.1:0-2321 GCF_011947565.3 Pollicipes pollicipes
GAGAAATACACCTGACCCCCAACTTTCGCTCCCTGTCCTTTTCTTAGCCTATGAATGCGATAAAATATATATGCGTTTTTTCCTTCAAAAAAGGAGTAATATATAATATGATTTTGGCTATTAATAGCAGTCACTGCACAGTGCTACTTTTGATCTCTTCGAAGTCGCAGACAAGAGTATATTGGTCGAGTTGTATTTATACGCAACACTACCAGCACAACAGAAAGTACACCAAGAAAGCAGGCACGTTCATCACCAAAAACGACATAACTAGATATTGCGCGAGGTCAAATATCACCCAGATCACAGCTAAGAAATGCCCGCAGTGGCTGCTCCATCTGTCAGCAGAACCTCTGACCTCTCAGGGTGACCTGCCACATGCGCTACCATATGCAGCTGGCACCACGCGCCTTGCGCCAGCCGGCACCACGCGCCCTGCGCCAGCCGGCACCACACGCCCTGCGCCAGCCGGCACCACGCGCCTTGCGCCAGCCGGCACCACGCGCCTTGCGCCAGCCGGCACCACGCGCCCTGCGCCAGCCGGCACCACGCGCCCTGCGCCAGCCGGCACCACGCGCCTGGCAATGAGATCTCCGGACGAACACCACTATCTAGGTGAGGCGTCAAATTGCCAGCTCTACATGAAGAAGCCAGGAGCGCCCCGTCTGATGAGCACTCAAGTCAGTTCGATAGACCGTTTCAACCGGTGAACTGAAGTCCCCCGGCCAAGCAGTCCACCTCTGCAGGCCTTCTCAGAGGTCAACCGGGAAGGTCACATTAGAGAGTCACAGGCTACCTCGGCAGGTCATCTCAACACGTTGCATCCGCATGTCAGCTTGAGAGGCCACATCAACAGGCCAGTTCAGCAAGTTCACTCAAAGCGCCACCTCAGTGGGTCACCTTGACAGGTCACCTCAGCAAGTTGACTCAAAAGGTCAGCTCAGCAGGTCACTTCAGCAGGTCAGCTCAGCAGGTCCGCCAGTGCCGTGATGTAGCTCTGCGCCATCTGCAGCGTCTCGAATTTGGAGAACTGGCGGTCGTCCCCGATCGACGGCAGAACGCTGCGCAGCCGGTCGAACGCTCGGTTCAGGTTGTCCATGCGCCGGCGCTCACGGGCATTGGCCGCCAGGCGTCGCTTGCGCCGCAGGCCCTCGTTCAGCCGCACCACCCTGGGCGGGCGCGGCGCCGCCTGCCGCGCCGCCGCCGCCGCCGCCGGCTGCGTCCTCACCGTCGCCTCTCCCTCCCGCTTGACGGCGGCGGCGGGTGCCACGTCTCCGGCACCTGTGCGGCCTCGATCAGGCGTCAGCGGCGGCGAGACGGGCGGGGCCGCAGGGCCGCGGCCGCGCCGCCGCCACCCCCAGGATGCGAGGGTAGCGGGCCGTGCTCCGGGTACGGCGGCGGGCACGGAAGCCGTACGGCGTGCTCGGGCTCGTCAATGCTGCTGCGGCGCCCGCCGACGGCCGCGCGCGCCGGCGCGCCGTGCTCGCGCGGCGGAACGCTGTCGACGACGCGGTAGTCACGTGCTGTCAGGCTGCCAGCGCTCTGGGAGTCATGTGACGGCTCGGAGCGGATCAGGCGGTGCTTGACTGTGAGGCAGTTGAAGCCGGTTTCCATCTGAAATGAACGATAAAAGTGTTCCGAGAAGAGAGCGAGCAGTGCCCTGGATCCTGGCGTCAACCGCTGAGCTCACAGGTCTGCGCAGCCAACACAGTCATGCCAAACAAGGCCCTGAACACAACTAGCCCAATCTCTACGAAGTTGTAAATATGCCATGGAATGTCGGCATGACCCATTGCAGCGTAGAATGCCGCAAGGTTAGATTTGAAAGAAGGCTTTCGTGAATTTCCTCATGGTGCAAACAGCTCAGTGGGCTTCTCTCTAGACTTCACCAAAAACCTTGACATTTCCACTGCGTCTGAGAAAAGAAGAACGATCCATAACTAATTCATTACATTTAGATAATTGTCGCACACAAGAAAGCACGCTTTTTGAAAAACACTGCGGTTGCATCAGTGCCTGCTGGCAGGCTACAGCTCGAATGCCGAAAGCCGCAGGGAACCTCAGAGTCGGCTGCACGTGCGCCCAGCCTGTGGGGCAACACCCTACGGCCCTCGACCGCCTGCAGGATCATAACACGGCTTTGGGCCGCTCGTCGCGCGGGGCTACCCTTTTAGAGCCCCTGCTGAGACGGACACCTCTAATGCCACGAATGGCGCGGCAGTTCACAAAGGGCTGCGCTACCGGAAAGCAATCACATTTACCCGTTGAACAAAACAAGTCGCTCGCATATGGGAGCACACGATCGCGGTGACCCCGAGGGG
>NW_023596982.1:0-74310 GCF_011947565.3 Pollicipes pollicipes
TTTTCAGCGGTATTTAAAAGCATGCGAACAATTATAAGCGACCTTTGTTTGGCAGGTATAAAGGTTGCCTTAATATCTCCAAGTGTGGAAAACTCCTTCAAGCTGATTGGGACTGGATCTCCTGTGAAATGAAAACTCATCGTGATGCATATCGTAGCAAGCAACGCAAGCGGAGGACTCACCAGGATTTTCATGGCTGAACTCGCTGGAGTCTGTGATGCTTGTGGACCGGTGCTGGCCAGCTTTATACCAGCTGGGGGCCGCTGTAACTGGGAGCCACGCCCTCGCCGACGGCACCACTAGCATGTTGCGGGGAGGTTTAGTCGGCTGCATTACGGCGGCCGGTGAAAGCCCTCGTTTCCCCGCCCCCCTCAAGACCGCAGAAAAGCTCCATCCCCTCATGCAATTTGCTGAGTGAGCTGCAATTTGTTGGGTTGGGTCATATGTGGTGTATGTATGTTGTCTCGTGGATTTAATTGTGGAATATTAAAATCAGTGTAGACCAAGCATAAAAATGTTTGCAATTTAACAGAAGCTTATCAACATTACCGTTGAATTTGTTTGACACCAAGGAGATTTTAACGAAAAACAGGCCACCGTGGCCATCCCATCCCTTTTCCATCCATTTGCTGCTAGCAACATATATGTTGTCTTTGTAGCATTATAGACTAGCTTTGCACAGCTGTATCTGTCTGCTTATGTATGGAAGTCAACATGAAATGTCAGATTAAAGGTAGTGAAATCGAATCTTGGCGAAAGGAGGGAAAGGGCGCGTCGCTCATCCCATTCAACCAACATCCGGCTATCTAAACATTTGAGTTCCCGAGGGACTTGTGTCCTGTAGCAAGACAAGCGTTCATGTAGAAATGTTCAGCAACCGCCTAGCCACGCAGTCAGTATCGGACATGGCAGTCAGTAGAAAACGCTGGCGGCACTCGAGCTTTGCCTTTATTTAGCAGCTTGTCGCATTATGCCCGCAACGAGAGTCTCACTCACCCAAATGACCATGCACATCGACTGCGACAAGATGAGCCATGCTTTGGTATTTACACCTGCCATCGACAACGCTTACCGCAATCTCCCTTGACGTAAAGGGATTTCATGAGCAAATGGTAACTCCATACTGGCTAAAAGTTGCGGTGTCCCGTCGGTTTCGGAACAGGGGCAGCAGGGCCCCACTTTTCAAGGCGATAGCGAAGGTCAGCAGTCTTGGATGTCCCCCTCCCTAATCTTAAGATCTAAGTTGTATTTAAACTACTTTTGCACGATCTTAAACAATGCATGCGACTTAACGTAGCTCACCAGCAACCCTCCTCAAGCCGCACTGTATACATTGCTTCATATCGTAAATGACAGCATCTTATGGTTTCATAACGGCGAACAGACATACTGAGGGCAAACCCAGGGTTCCTTCAGTAGCCAAAGGTTCCCTGTTGTCCTTTCATATAGGCTCGGTTCTCCTCCATGGCTGATTACAGTGCCTTCAACGCACGTCTATGGAGCGCAGAATGGCATGATGTATTCTTTGAAATGTCTACGGATCGACCAAGACACCCCCGTGTCGCCAGAAAGGCACATTGAAAGAAAAAATATTACGAAGTTTTAGACCCCTGCGCACTCGCAATCTGAGGAGCAAGAACAGCAATGGCCGCGGATATAAGGGATGATCCCCTCTCCAATTGCAGTACAATAGAACACTGCCGGAATGTATGCATGTAGGCAAACCAAGTAATGTCATCAACTGAGTTAGGCACTCTATAACTGCAGATTTCCATATGTCTGCAAGCGCCATAAGCGTGAAAACACGAACCAGCTGCTTCATGATTCATCGTCGACTTTGCAAAAGTAGTTGCTGCCTATGGATGCACACATTGGTCCCCTTGAAATCGTTCTAGGCGCTCAAATGTACCATTATGTTTCAATTCATTTCTTTTTTCACATCACCTGAGATCATTTGGAATGTTTTTTTGATGGCACACAACACAAATGTAAAAAACCCACACCAGGAGATGGAGGTGACAGGGGCCAGACAGGAAATTGAGTTTGTCTGACAAAATCTAATCACGCGAGCGGCAGTACAGACAGAGGAACACCTAAGACCAGCCACTATTGGTGCACTTTGATTTCAGCCCTATAGTGTTGCACAAAAAGAAACGGTATATACGGACCCACCTCGCCGCCGAATTCATCAGACGTTTTCGACAAGACTTAAAAAACGTAGTAGGTTCTTTACGGTCCACCTCCCTGGGGCTGCCGTTATCTGAAAAAGCGTAGCTGTTTTCGTTTGCACTTTGCTATGCCAATCACCTGTTTTTCATAACAGTATGATATCAGAACAAAAGAGAAATCACAGGCGCAAGGCGTTATGGCTGTTGATTCCATTGTTATGGTGCGGGAAATTAACGAGTTGCAATCATGCTTGAACCAAAGTTAGCATGGCATGGCACTATCGCAAACACTTGTCTTCTTTCAGGTAGTGTGCTTTACAGCTATACAAGATAAAATATGTCGTCAAGTTAGCAGGAAGCTGGTACATTACCTAGAAATACAAAGTATTTCAACTGCATATATTTATTAACAATGAGAAAAAATGGTATCTATAAGCACATATGGTGTTGAACAGGTTTTTCCGGCTTCAACTTCAAGAAATCAATATTCTAGGCTGGGAATAATTATAAGTCATGAATTCATAAAAAGCTTCGCTGTTAGAAACAAACACTGATACATGACGTAAAACGCGTCCCGTTTCACATAGTTCTCTATCCAAAACACGGAATTTGAACACATTGGACATCTCTGAAGTATGTAAATGACCTTACCATCTACGGGGCGTGTCGAATTGCCCAAGTAGATCGGCACTGCCAGTTGCAAGAGCACAAAGACAAGATAAGTGATTGGGGAACAGCAAACAGGATGATATTGAACACTGACAATGTCAAGTCATGCATTTTTCACAGCCAAAAAACCATTAGCACTAACAGATATCATGATTCAGTTAAAAAACTGCCCACTGCCCCCAAAACTAAGCCTTAAGGTGTAGCAATATGAAATGAAATGTCATGGCAAGCACATGTGGATGGGATTGTAACCAAAGCGTCGAAAGCTCTATATATGCTCTACGTAATGAAGAAACACCAACCACCACAGGAACAGCTTGTTCATGTGTATGTTACTTACATCCAGCCACTGCTAGAAAATTGTGCACCGGTATTTCATGCGGGGCTCACTGCCGCACTGGCGTTGAAATTTATTTTGCTCTACCTTTAAACTTGATCCGATTTGCCTAGTCTACCAGCGATCCGCCTGAAAATTTCTGGATACAACTGCTTCATGTAATAAAAGTCAGCATTTTATCTGCAGTGAACGGCTGACGAGGGTAGTGAGGAGAAATTCAAGGCTTATTTAGTAGCAAAAACTTCATTCCGTCACTTTACAAAGCCTTGCTTCTTCTGCGCGACTGCTTACAGTCCTCCTCTCCCACGTGCTTATGGAGTGCAACTGTGAGAGCACATGTTTATGGTATGATGCATCCTTTTAAAGTGTCTCCGGATCGACCAACGGGCCTCCGTGCCGCCAGAACAGAAGCCGGAAGACATTCTGCACTGGACCGAAATGGCCCTTCAGACCTAGACCAGTAATAATAAGGTGCCCTCCTAGTGTTCAACTTCCGGGGCTCCTTGCCTTGAAGGCGTAATGGGCCGCAGAAATGATGAATGGAGTAGATCGAAAGGAGGTGAAAATGAAAATGGTCCGCTCGTGCCCGCCTCGAACGTTATGCTCTTCCAGAACTCACCAGCGACAGAAGCAACACGAACAGTTCTAGACCCAGAATCCCCGCAATCTAAGGAGCAAGAAAAGCAATGGCAGCTGATGTAATGGATGCTCGCCTGTTCGAATGCAGGACAATAGAACAGCGCTAGAATGTATGCTCGTGGGCAAACCAAATATATGCGTCAACTGGGTGAGGCACCCAGTGACTACGTAACTCGGGACATCTCCTGACACTATTACCGTGAAAACACTACTGAGCTCACTCACGCTTCATCGTCGAATTTACGAAAGTAGTTCTCGCGGATGTATGCCCACAGTGTTCTCTTGAGATCATTAGAGGCGCCGATAGTTGCCATATTATTTAAAGGCATTTCGTTTGTTTACATCAGTTCAAGTGAGTTGTAACTTTTTTGAAACCCCCACAAGGAATATACATCCATACCTGCGGATGCAGGCAGGGGAGACCGGACTGGAATTGTGCCTGTCTAACAATATTTGTACAGAGGAGGGGCAATACAACCAGTTTCGGCATATAAAATCAGCCACGAATGGTGCAATTAGTTTTCAGCTTTATGGCGTTGCACAAAAAGGAACGGTAAAAAATAACCCAAACTCCTCCTGTCGAACATCCTAGACGCTTTTTATGTCAGATTGTTAGGAGTGTGGTGGTTTCCTGTCTATCTATCTATCTATCGCCCCTGGACTTCGGTTGTTTAAGAAACGTGATGTATTTTCTTTGTTTGTATTTTCCCATGCCAATGACCTGCTTGTCATATCAGCTTGATATCAGAACTACAGAGAAATTACAGGTGCAGGTCACGATACCTGGTGACTCAGCTGTTATGGTGCAGGCTGTTGACGAGTTGTAATCATGCCTGAGGTAAACTTGGCATGGCATGGCACAACTGCAAACAATTATGACTTCTTTCAGATTATGTGCTTTACAGCTATTCTGTTACAAGAAGGTGGTTAATTTAGACAGGAAACTAGTACATTATCTCGAGAAACAAGATATCCCAATTGCATGTATCTTAATATATATATATATATATATATATATGTATATATATATATATATATATATATGTATATATATATATATGTCTGTGTGTGTGTATAGATATCTCTCTTTATTAAAAATCGGGAAATATATTAGTGTTTAGCACATTTGGTTTCCACCAGCATTTTCACGCTGCAGTTCGATGGGATCAATATTTTTAGCATAGAATTATCATGACTCAGGAATCAATAAAAAAATTTGCTTCTTAAAACAAGCAATGACAAATTATATGAAATGCTTACCTTTTCATGCCGCTCTCCGTAGAAAACCCTGCGGTTGAACACATTTGACACCTACGTGTTTTGGGTGATAAACAGATATCATTTTAGTCACGTAGCTCAAAATTGATTAGTGTTCGAAGGTTGCACTCAACACATTGAAATGGTTGAAGGCCAACTACTGTTTGTTGATGCCACGAATCGTGCTGATATATGCCAGACCCGAACAGTTGTATAATTATATTCGTATTGACACCACCTCGTTGGCACTGCACGGCCAACGAGGTGGTGTCATTTGCGTGATGTTTCTGTGGCATCGTGGATGTCTGATTGACCTCGAAGTTGTCTGTCCAAAATAGTCTGCAGAAGTTCGCGGACGTCAAGCTTAAAAACAAGAGGACTGAGTATTCAAAAAGGCGTGGCTGTGAACTGCATGGAAAGGTGAAAAAGGATGCATGTGCTCTCCACCTTTCCACCAACGTGTAATCAGCCTTCGTTAACTAGTGGTGTAAAGTTAAACCGAAAACACCATCCTCGAAAAACAATCAGTATTTATCAAATAACTTCATGAATACAGCATCGTTTGAGTACGTAGAGGCGCGGATGTTTGCTGGTTTGCTGGCTTTTTTTCATTTACGTATCTAGTTATGGACTACTCATGCGTTCTTCGATCCCAATCTTCTTTCAATAATAACTCTTACCAGTGCACAAATCCTCGTTTCACGTAGCACAAAAGTGATTCATGTTCGAATCATGCACTCAACACATTAAAACAGTTGAAGGCCAACTGCTGTCCGTTGATGCCAAGAATCGTCCTGGATGTATGCCAGACACATCTTGTTTTATAATCATATTCGTATTGACCTTGAGCACTGCACGGCCAACGCGGTGGTTTCATGTGCGTGATGCTTCGAAGGCGTCGTAGATGTCTGATTGACTTCGAAATAGTCTGTCCAAAATAGCGAGCAGAAGCTTAAAAAGGTGGACGTCGAGCTGAAAAACAAGAGAACTTTAAATCTTTCAAAGGGCATGGCTGTGAACTGCATAGAATGGTGAAAAATTAGGACGCATGTGTTCGCCACCCTTTTATTGAGTACAGCCATACCACCGCTTCCAAGCATATTTTTTACTACGTGGAACACGACCCACATCTTTATGCTCCTCGTACCAACCAAGCTCGGTAAACCGTGATACGCACCCTTACATCATGCTGAGACAAAACACCAAACATGACAGGTTTCCGGTGTAACGGCATATGAACACAAACAGAACGTTCGGAAGCCAGTCAGAGATGAAAAGTCGGCGTTTCATCGAATGTGAGCAGGCTCAGAGCAATTTCTATTTCTTTCTTTCTTTCCTAGCCTTCTAAAAAACGCGAAGGTGTGGGATGGGGCTCGGGTGGACAGTGCTGTACGAGTAAGAAACGCCCTCCGGGACATACGTGCCCTGGAACGTGGCGGAAGCGACGGAAACAGCGTGCGTCTGAGCGTAGGCGGGGAAAGCGGCTGCGTTGTACAGGCGGGCGTGCTCAGCCTTGGCGGCGGCAACCTCAGGGGTGTCGCTGATCGGCAGAGCGCTGCATTTCTTACGGTAGCCGCTCTTAGTAGCAGCAGTCTTGGCGAGCGTCTTCACGTCGGTGACGGCAGCCGCCGGCAGGTTGGTTCCAGACACACGGCAGCCGGACTCGTCCACAACGTAGTCGACCGTCTGTTTTACACCATTGAGATCCACGTAGCTAAACGAGCCCTTAATAGGAAAGACTAGCTGTCGAATTTGGGGCTGAGACCCGTCGTCCTGCGGGCGGAGGCCGGCCCGGGCATTGGCAGCGAAACCAACGCCCCGGCCGTATTTGTTGTTGAGAGGAGTTGGAATAAAAGAAACGATTCCAAAGAACGTTGCTGCTTCAAACATTTAGCAGACAAAGGCAGTCCTATATTTTCCATTAAAACCTCATTAGGCGTTCGAACGGGGGCCGCATAACGGGATATCTGGCCTATTCATGGCTAGCACGTTTAGCCTGCCCTCGACTTGGGACTTGCATAAGCCCCATGGGGTCGTAAATTCCCATGAGGTCGCCCTCCACGTTTAACCATAGGAAAGTTACTTGCTACCGAATGTTTTATTCATGATGACTCTCTGCACTTTAGAACCACCACCCTGTCTGGTTCAAGACTCCAAATCCTTTTTTTCTGAGCCTGAGGCACGTGAACTTTTGCAACCGAGTACCGAAAAGAACGAATAAAGGAATTTCATCCAGATACGTATGCCATCATAGCCACATCACATGAAGACCTACTTTCATTGTCATCCCGACGAGTAGAGGACAAAGGGAAGGAAGGAACGCAACGGAAAACGTCCAGATCATGGGCCGCTTTACGCCATGGGTCACACAGCTTTCCGGACAATTGGTAGATGAGGCAGACGAAATACAGAAAAAACAACCCAGGAATAGGGCCGTAATCAAAATTGCAACTGCACAAGTAAAAATGATATCACGAAAATATGCAACAATACCACGAAAAACAGCCAAATTACACGCACACAACGTCCGTAGATTTAATTCGTGTTCATAGATGAACGCTGCCACCGTGTGGCATGTCAAATCATTACAAGTGAGTCCGCGGTCAGCTACAGCGGCAACTCTGCGTGACAACTTTCGCAGTGACAATGACGTCATACAAGCATTCCGTAAGACAATGAACCGATGGTATGATCAAAATCATTCTTACGTGAAAAAATTGCTACACTTGGCAGAAATTTGCATTTAAAAGCTTGCGAAAAATTACTAGTGAGCTTTGTATATCATATATGAAGGTTGCCTTAATACCTCCAGGTGTGGAAAAGCTGCTTCAGGCTGCTGATTGGGACTGGATCTCCTGATGACATAAAACAGCTCATCGTGACGCATCGTGACTCATCGTGACCCTATGGCGCGGCCCACCGTTAAAACCGGGTCCAAGACTTTGTTATCTTGTTTCTTTTAATGTGCCTTTCTGACGCCACGGGGGCCTCTGTTTGCTCAGGTCCGTTCGCCGTTCATGATAGAATAACATGCTGCCTGCCATTTACGACACGAAGCGATTGTATTCAGTGCGGCTTGAGAAGGGTCGCTGGTGAACTGGATAAATCGGCATGCATTTTTAATGTAGTGCAAAAGTAGGTTAAATACAGCTTACATTTGAAGATGGATGGGAGACATTTAAGACTGCTGACACCCCACTTCCGCCTCGAAAAGTGGGGACCTGCTCACCTCTGTTCCTAAACCGATGTGCGTAAGCCTACTCATATTCAATGATCTCCAAGATACCCCAACCTTTAGCTAGTATGGAGTGGCCATTTGCCCACGAATTATCTTTATGGCATGGGAGATTGCGGTTAGCGCTGTCAATAGCACGGTGTAAATATCAGAGCATGGCTCGTTTTGTCTCGGTCGATATTAATGGTCATTTGGGTGAGTGGTACTCTTGATGCGGGCATAATGCGAGATGCTGCTGAATAAAGGCAAAGTATGAGTGTTGCCAGTGTGTAAAGGTCAGATACTGACTGCATAGCTGGACGGTTGTGGACCATTTTTGCATAAACGTTTGTCCTCCTACAGGACACAATTCCTTCAGGAACCCAAATTGTTAAGTAGCTGGACGTTGGTAGAGTGAGATGAGCGACGCGCCCTCTTCTCCTTTTCGCCAATATTCGATTTCACCGCCTTTAATCTGGTCTGTCACGTTGACTTGCATACATAAGTAGACAGACAGAGCTTTGCAAAGCTGGTCCATAATGCTAAAGACAACATCTGAATCAGTACCAGCAAATGGATGGCAAAGGGATGGGGATCGCCACGGCGGCCTGTTTTTCGTGAGCATCTTATTGGTGTCAAACAAAGTCAACGGTGATGTTGATAAGCTTTTGTGTGATTGAAGGCATTCGTATGCTTGACCTACACTGTATAAATATTCCACAATCAACCCCACGAGACAACATACCGACACCACATATGACCCAACCCCAGCGACTTACGCGGCGAATAAGGCCAGCGTTCTGTTTTTTATATGTGAGCGTCTTGTTTGTGTAAAATTAATCCTACCGCGAGCAGGCTGGCAGGCTGCTGGTGTACTACACGCGTCTGTATTCTTGCTGAAAATAAACTTGAACTATTCCAACCAAATTCACCCAGCCTGGCACCCGATCAATCTCTTACATAACACACGGAACGGACGAGGCAAGCGTCCGGCGCCGAGAAGAACCGTGGTCGTTGACCCATTGGTGATACAGGCCAGACGGCCACTGACGTCATATTATCAGTAGTACGAAGCAAATGACTTTCCCATGGTCAGACACAGCAAGGAAAACCACAGGTACGAATATCTGAGACGGCGCCCAGTATTTCCATCTGAGGCGGCTCGTACCACGCCGGTGCTAACACTCTACGGTCTCAAAAGCATCAAAACATTGTAGCACTGCCAGCAGAGCTCTCCAGCAACAGGCTCATCACTCAGCAATTTGCATGAGGGGATGGGACCCTTCTCCGACCTTGGGGGACGGGGAAACGAGGGCAATCACCGACCGCCGTGAGGCAGCCGACTAAACATCCCCGCAACATGCGAGTGTTACCTCCGGTCACGGGTGTGGCTCCCAGTTAGAACGGCCCCCAGCTGGTATAAAGCTGGCCGCCACCGGTCCACAATTATCACAGACCCCAGCGAGTTTCAGCCATGAAAATCCTGGTGAGTCCTCCGCTTGCGATGCTTACTGAAGCTGATGATCACGATGAGCTGTTTCATTTCATCAGAAGATCCAGTCCCAATCAGCAGATTCAAGGAACTTTTCTACACTTGGAGATATTGAGGCAACCTTCATGCATGATTTACAAAGCTCGCTAATAATTGTTCGCATGCTTTTGAATATTGCTCAAAGGATCTGACCGCCGCAAAATTCGCTGTAGCGGACGGCGAAAGTCACTTGTAGTGATTTGACGTGCCGCAAGGCGACAGTCTTAATATATTAGTGTGAATTGACCATCGAACGTTCCATGCGTGTGATTTGTTGTTTTTTTGTCGTGGCGTTGTTGACATTTTGTTCTTTTTTGTGACAGTATCGTTGCCTTTGCAGTTACGTTTTCGATCACGACCCTGTTCCTGTATTATTTTTCTCAGAGTTATGCCCACCTCACCTAGCACGTGTTCACATAGCTGTATTACCTATGGCGTAAGGCGGTGCGTGATCGCAACATTGTTATTGCATCCCTGCTTGCTTTTATCCTGCGTCCCTCGTAATGCGTCATGTGTTATGGTTGTAAAATGTAGAGAATAACAATGAATTAAGCATTAGTCAGCAAACGATTTCCCTATGGCTAGATGCGGCAAGGCAACCCTTCGAGATTTTGCGAGTTCCAAGTCCAAGGCAGGCTGCACGCGCCAGTTATGGATAGGTCGGATGCACCCCTATGCGGCACCCGTCCGAACGTCTAGCAAATACCGCAAGGAGAGGTCCCGGGCTAAGCCTCGGCGGATAGACCCTCAGGCGCGTGTAGTCTTGCCCCACCGTTTTTCATTGTCCTTTATTCTGCGTGCCTCATTATTTTGCTCACGTGCCTCAGGCTCAGAAACAATAGGATTTGAAGTATTGGACCAGACAGGGTCATAGTTCTAGACTGCAGAGAATCGTCATGAATTAAGCATTCGCTAGTAGTAATAGTAACTTCCCTATGGTTAACTTCCCTACGGTAGTAGTAACTTCCCTAAGGTTAAATGCGAAATGCGACCCCATGGGACTTTGCAAGCCCCGAGTCCAGGGCAGGCTAAACGCACCAGCCATGAAAAGGCCAAATATCCCGCTATGCGGTCCCCGTTCGAGCACCTAGCACATACCGCACCGAGGGGTCCCTGTGCGACTTAAGCCTCGGCGAATAGACCCCAAGGTTCGTGTAGTCTTGCCCCACCGCTGTCCATTGTCCTTTCTCATGCATACATCACCATCAAGAAATGGTTAAATGGCCATATCCTCACTATAAGTACAAGATAGGAGATTTTCACCTGACGTCTATGATGGCATACGTGCCTGGGTAAAATTCCTATTGGTGTTCTGACGTTTACTAGGCTCTACAAGTTCAGGTGTATCGAGCTCAGAGAGAAGAGAATTTAAAGTCTTAAACCGGACATGGCCGTGCCTGTAAACTTCAGAGAACAAATGTGATACAGCCCCTTTAACAGAAGTGATTTAGAGTTTCAAAAAATGTTTCTCCAAAGTCACTGCTTTGTTGCAACAACGCACGAAGCCGTTATATGCCCGCACGGTGACATAAACTCCAAGGTGACACCAACTCCAAAGGATGTTAACGTGAAGGAAATGCCTTTTTATCTTACAGATGTTTTACAAATATTGCGATCTCAACTTTCCACTCGGCACCAAAGGCTCGGTAAATATATGACAGGCCTTGTCTACTAATTATTTCAAGCAGCAAAGGTCTTTGGAACTGCTTTTCTTGTTCCAGCTCTTTTCAACAACAAATCTTGTGTGGACTCTGTCCTTTTCAGATGGCAGTGTGCGCTGTCCTGGGCCGTTCGCGGCTGCCCAGTACGCCCAGCCCTACAGCGGCCAGGCCTACTCGGTACAACAGGACGCCTCCAGATACTCGACCAACTTGGCCGCCCCCAAATACGCTTCTGCCGCCTATAACGGCTTCGCTGCCAACGTCCCGGCCGGTGTCTACCCCCAGGTCAACGGTGTCAGCACCCAATTCGGCGGTAAAATCCCCGTCTTTCCTATCGTCGGCTCGTTTAGTTACGCCGACCTCTATGGTGTGAAACAGACGGTCGACTATGTTGTGGACGAGTTTGGATACCACGTGTCCGGCACCAACCTGCCGGCGGCTGCCGTCACCGACGTGAAGAGACCCGCCGACGCTGCTGATACGAATAGTGGCTACCACAAGTAACGCAGCGCTCTTGCCAATCGGCGATACCCCTGAGGCGGCCTCCGCTATGGCTGAGCACGCCGCCTGTACAACGCAGCCGCTCTTGGTGCCTACCCTGAGACGTACGCTGCCTCCGGCGCTCCCGTCACGTTCAAGTGCACGTACGGCCCGGAGGGTGTTTCTTACTCATACAGCTCTATTTACCCGAACCCCTCCCTTACCTTTGGATGTTTTGGTAAGTGCGTTGAGCCTGCTCACCTGCAATCAAATGCTGACATTTCATCTCTGACTCGCTCCCAAACGCTCCGTTTGTGTTCATAAGCCGTTTCCCCGGAACCCTGTCATATTTTCGACGTAATACAAAATATGCTTGGAAGCGGTGGTATAGCTGTATTAAGTGAGAGGGTGGCGAACACATGCATCCTAATTTTTCACCATTCCATGCAGTTCATAGCTGCGGCGCCTTTTTGAGCACTTCAAGTCGTCTTGCTTTTAAACCCGACGTCCGTGAACTTTTGCGGACTGTGGCATCAACGGACAGCAGTTGGCCTTAAACCATTTTAGTAATAAAAATAACTAATAAATAAATAATAAACACAATAATAAATAGAATAATACAATTTAATACTAATAAACTTGAGTGCACGTGTCGAACACCAATCACTTTTGCGCTACGTCATACGAGGGTTCGTGCAGTGGTAAGAGCTATGATTGAGAAAAGACCGGGATCGAAGAACATAAGAGTAGCGCCATAACCACATATATAAATAGAAAGAAAATGATGCAAAGTCCAGGGCGAATACAGAACACCACGAGAAAAGGGTAAAACGCAAGCGCGGGACAATCTTCGGGCTCAGCAATCGCGCAACAGCAAACATCTGCGCCCCTTGACGTACTCGATGACGTACTTGACGTAGCGATGTCGTATTCATGAGCACAATTCATAATTACTGATTGTTTGCCAAGAGCAGTATTTTTCACTGAAATCTTGACCATTAGTTACAAGTGGGCTGGTTTTACAGAGAGCTAGAATCGGTTTTGAACTAGGGTGGGAGTGAAAAATTCCGTCGCAAAAAGACCGTGCGGGGGTGAAAAATCAAGTTACAAAACATTGAACTTATGATCTCGTGACTGCTGGTTCAGCAAACAAAGACATGTATTTCAAGTTGGCATGGACGTAGTATCCAAAACCTGAGAAAACTTCTTGGTTTTTAAGATCTTAGGCCATTAAAGTGGAACAGAATACATTAAAGCATCATAATTTCATGACGGTGTAATGGGCATAACAAATTATTAACGCCAATAATTTTATGCTGCACTTTGCAGTTCCTTTCCCCAGCACGTTTAACACAAACCAAAGAAAAGTAATTCAATAGCAAAAAAAAACAGAAAATTCAGAAAACATAAAAAACAAAAAAATCATTGAACGCCTACACATCAGCCAATCGCCAGTCAAACACTATAGACATACGTTTGGCTTCTGTTAAGATGGGGCGAGGGAAAACAAAAATTTTGTCATCGTTGCTTACACAATACCAATACTTATTACGATGAAAGTAGCATAACTATGCCTAACCTAAAGAGGCCTTACTTCATCTCATCCTGTCTAACCTGTTTGTATCACAGCAGCAGTTGTGAGTTACTGGATCCTTGCACTGTATCTATTGCCATTTCCCATGCACTTAACCAACATAACCTAACTTAGAGTAGCCCATACTTTGAATATCATCTCAACTCACCTATCTGTTGACCGCAGCGTTTCTACTAAAAACACGATAAAGCGAAGTTTTGGCTGGTTTCAACTTGCAATTGTGTTCAGTTCACTTGTGTATGCTTGCTGACATCACAAAACATGACAACACAAATCAAAACACTTAAAACCACCCTGGACAGCTTATTTTGTTTGCTATGGTTAACCCATGGCAAGGGCAATAATGAGTATCCTCCACAAAACAATCACTCTTCTCCAAAAGTAACATAACTTGCGGATGACCATGCTAGTATTGTTGCTTGCTTTTTCAGCTGCACCAAAGGCATTTATTTAGGGTTTTTTACTCATAGTTCATGACAAAGTTTGAGATGTTGGCTTCACATTTTAAATGGGATGGTCTGACTATTTGTTACATACTAATATTAAACTCATATTATATTTGCTATGCGGATTAGAGTATCCCTGGGTTAAAAATATAGTGCATATATACAGTAGAATCATTTGCCAGTCAGGAAACCATCACCATAAACATCCTGTTGAAGCAGCCATGAGGGACCACTTCAAGTAATTTGGGGTAAATAATCAAGAATATAGAATAAAATAAGCCCGTTGCATGCCTTGTGCCATCAAAAGTTGTATTATGAAAAAACTCGATGGATTAAAACGGAAAATGGCTAACTCTGGTTACCAATCATTTGTTAAAAGCAGGTGAGGTAAGCAATTACTTGAACCAATGGTGACTTACTGGCTTCTTCCTGCTCCCCCAAAACAAAGTCAGCACTTTTTGCATGATCTGCTGGCAGACAGTGTCATCCCACTCGCCCCGCAAATATAAATATAAATCATGCCACAAACCTACAAGATTAAAATGCGTATATCAGTAACATGCGTAAATAAGTAAGAGGTGTGCATGATAAACATCTCCATAGGGCAGAACTTCGCCTTCAAACACTTCCGTATTAGCTGCGTTAGTTCTGTACCAAAGCTCTATGTGTCGGCATTAGAATAGCTTTGTCAGGTAGCCTGGTGAGTTCGACACTCGAAAGGCTTAGATTTGTCGTTATTGAGCACCGCCATGAATCAAGAAAACGGTTAACCGAGGGTTTAACAGGGCAAAAGTGGCGGTAAAAATAAGTTCCGTGTTTTCCATTGTCTCCTTCGTTGTCTCCTTATCCTGTTGTACAGCATAGGCAGTGTCGTAGGAATATTTGTAACATATGCAGTTAAACTAACGGAGGTTACACTTTGATAAGAAAATGCTTTTCAAGCGAGTACTGATCATACCATGTGCACTAATTGGCAGATACTTTTCCCACCCATAACAAATTAAGAGATACGCTGCATCTGCCACTGTTCCGACTAAAGTAATATCTATTTATCACCCAAAACACGTAAATGTCAAATGTGTTTAACTGCAGGGTTTTGTATGGAGCGCGGCATGAAAAAGTAAGCGTTTCATATCATTTATCATTGCTTGTTTTAAGAAGCAAACTTATTTAAGGATTCATCAGTCATAATTATTCTATGCTAAAAATATTCATCCCATCGAGCTGCAGCGTAAAAATGCTGGAGGAAACCAAAGTGCTAAAAAGTAATACATTTCTCCATTTTTAATGCAGAGAGGGGGATATATATATATATATATGTATATATATATATGTATATATATATGTATACATATATATATATATATATATATATATATATAGACACACCTATATCTATATGTATGCAATTGGGATATCTTGTTTTTAAGTAATATATGTTTCTTGGTTAAACTAACCACCTTTTTGTAACAGAATAGCTGTAAAGCACACAATCTGAAAGAAGTCATAATTGTTTGCAGTTGTGCCATGCCATGCCAAGTTTACCTCAGGCATGATTACAACTCGTCAACAGCCTGCACCATAACAGCTGAGTCACCAGGTATCGTGACCTGCGCCTGTAATTTCTCTGTAGTTCTGATATCAAGCTGATAGGACAAGTAGGTGATTAGCATGGGAGAATACAAATAAAAAAATACATCACCTTTCTTAAATAACACAAGCCCAAAGGCGACAGATAGGCAGGAATCCACCACACTCCTAGCAATGTGACATGAAAGCGTATAGGATGTTCGACAGGAGGAGTTTGGGTTATTTCTTACTGTTCCTTTTTGTGCAACGCCATAATGCTGAAAGCTAATTGCACCTATCGTGACTGGTTTTATATGCCAAAACTGGCTGTACTACTCCTCCTCTGTTCAAATATTGTTAGACAAACACAATTCCAATCCGGTCCCTTCTACCATCATCTGCAGGTATGGATGTGTGTATTCCTTGTGGGCATTTCAAAAAAGTTACAACTCATTTAAAGTGATATAAACAAACGAAATGCCTTTAAATAATATGGCAGCTTTCAGCGCCTCTAATGATCTCAAGAGAACACTGTGGGCGTACATCCGTGAGAACTACCCTCGCAAAGTCGACGATGAAGGATGCGGGAGCTCATTAGTGTTTTCACGGTAATAGCGTCAGGTCATATCTCGACATACGTAGTCACTGGGTGCCTCACCCAGTTGCCGCATATATTTGGTTTGCCCACCTGCGTACATTCTAGCACTGTTCTATTGTCCTGCATTCGAACAGGGGAGCATCCATTACATCAGCGGCCATTGCTGTTCTTGCAATTATATTATTGCAATTGTAGATATTGCAATTATACATGCAATTGGGATATCTTGTTTTTTAAGTAATATATGTTTCTTGTCTAAAGTAACGACCTTTTTATGACAGAACAACTGTAAAGTGCACAATCTGAAGGAAGTCATAAATGTTTGCCATTGTGCCATGTTATGCCAAGTTCATCTCAGGCATGATTACAACTCGTCAAACGCCTGCACCATAACAGTTGAGTTACCAGGTATCAAGACCTCCGCATGCAATTTCCCTCTTGTTTTGATATCAAACTGATATGACAAGTAGGATGTTAGCATGCAAAATGCACACAAAAACAAAAACATCACTTTTCTTAAATAACGGAAGCCCATGGGAGATAGATTGGCAGGGACCCATAACCATCCTCTGGGGAAGTATTTTTCACTCCTTTTCCTCATATTTCATGTGAATTTCACTCCTGCCTAACATTGTCTAACCGCACATGTCAAACCCCTATTTCCCTTTATCAGGTTTTCAGACGTCATCCAAAACCGAGCTCGCATGAAACCACCAAGCATAATCGAGGCTCCGCAGAAACTGGACATCTATGGCTGTGTCGTGCCTCACCTACATCTGAATCATGTATGTGTATGCACAGAGGAAGGGTGCCAGGTACCTCCAAACTCAAGAACCCAAGCGGGTCTAGCTGCTTGCACGCATTATGTTTGGTTTCTTTACAGAATGCATCACGATCGGCAGTTGATTTCCAAATGCAAGGTTTCACGCATCCCCTATTTTTTTTGGTCTCATGACCACGCCACGAAAGTAAAGCCTTGTGCAAGCACCAGCAAGGCTTGATAGAGAATTTCATTCCACGTCTATTCTTTTTCCCGAGGAAACTTAGCCACTAATTTGCATCACTCCCGAAATGCAAGAGTGAAAAATTCAAGTAATGTCTGCTAAATTAAATTTGCTAACAGAACTTCACCGTGTGAGCATTCGTGTCAAGAGCTTTTAAGCCAAACCCCATGATTACAACATTTTGCCAGAGAAGTATCAATCTTTATAGTTATTGAACTACTTCCGTGTTTCTTGCTATCATACGAATGTCATACCACTTTTTTTTCCTTACTTTTCGATTGCCCTTAGAAGTACCATCTGTTGCTTAGAATGTTGACCAATTTCTCTGCAAGATGCTCCAACTGCACACTTGTACGTATTTCATACATACATTGGATCAATTCGCCAGCCGCCCAAACATGTCTGATATGCACCCAAGAGTGAAAAATTCCGAGGGAACGAAGAAGACAATGGGAAGTACGGAACTTACTTTTACCGCCATGTTTGCCACGTTAAACCCTCGGTTAACGTTTTCTTGGCTCATGGCGGTGCTCAATAATGACATATCTAAGTCTTTCGAGTGTAGGGTATGGTAATAAACATTGCTATTTTATGATGAACCATGGCAAAATGTTTGTTTTCCCTCAATCTGCCTTAACAGAAGCCAAACGTATGTCTTCTGCGTTTGACTTTGCGATGGGCTGATGTGTTAGAGTCCAATGCTTTCGTTCTTTGAGCGTTTTATGCTTGCTGATTCTTCTGTTGTTATTTTGTTATTGAATTCCTTTGCTTTGGTTTGTGTTAAAAGTGCTGTGGAAGGGAACTGCGAAGTGCAGCATGAAATTTTTGGTGTCAACAATTTCTTATGCCCATTACACTGTCATGAAATTACGATGCTTTAATGTATTCTGTTCCACTTGAATGGCCCAAGATGTTGAAAAAAACAGTTTTGTCATGTTTATGATGCTACGTCCATGCAAACTTGAAGTACATGTCTTTGTTTGTTGAACTATCAGTTACGAGTTCATCAGTTCAATCTTTTGTGAACTGATTTTTTCACTCGCGCACGGTCTTTTTGCGACGACATTTTTCATACCCACCCTGGTTCAAAGCGTTTCTAGCTCTCTGTAAAATCAGCTCACTTGCAACTAATGGTCAAGATTTTAGTGGAAAATACTGCACTCGAAAATAAGTAATTATCAATTATCCTCTTTAATGTGGCATCGTTTGAATACGTCGAGAGGCGTAGATGTTTGCTTTTGCGCGCTTGCTGAGCCCGAGGATTGTCCTGCGCTGGCGTATTAGCCCTTTCTCATGGTGTTTTATATTCGCCCTGGACTTCGTAATTTCTCCAATTTGCTCATCTGGTTATGGCGCTACTTCCACGTTCTTCGATCCCAGTCTTTTCTCAACCATAACTCTTACCACTGCACGATTCCTCGTATCACGTAGCACAAAAGTGATTCGTGTTCGAAACTTGCACTCAACACATTAAAATAGTTGAAGGCCAACTCCCGTCCGTTGATGCCAGAGTCTGCAGAAGTTCGTGGACGTCAAGCTTAAAAACAAGACGACTATAAGTCTTCAAAAAGGCGTGGCTATGAGCTGCATGGAATGGTGAAAAATTGGGATGCATGTGTTCGCCACCCTTTCACTGAAGACAGCTATACCACCGGTTCCAAGGATATTTTGTATTATGTCGAAGCGGATCCACATCTTTACGTTCATCGTACCAACGAAGCTCAGCAACCTGCAAATATGTATCCTGGCATCAAGCCGAGACAAACACCAAATATGACAGGTTTCCGGTGTAACGGCATATGAACACAAACATAACGTTTTGAAAAGTCAGCATTTGATTGCAGGTGAACAGGCTCAACGCACTTACCAAAACATCCAAAGGTAAGGGACGGGTTTGCGTGAATAGAGCTGTACGAGTAAGAAACGCCCTCCGGGCCGCACGTGCACTGGAACGTGACGGGAGCACCGGAGGCAGCGTACGTCTGAGGGTAGACACCAAGGGCGGCTGCGTTGTACAGGCGGGCGTGCTCAGCCATGGCGGAAGCCACCTCAGGGGCATCGCCGATTGGCAGAGCGCTGCGTTACTTGCGGTAGCCACTGTCGGTAGCGGCAGCGTCGGCGGGCCTCTTCACGCCGGTGACGGCAGTCGCAGGCAGGTTGGTGCCAGACACATGGTATCCAAACTCGTCCACAACATAGTCGACCGTCTGTTTCACACCACTGAGGTCGGCGTAACTAAAATAGCCGACGATAGGAAAGACGGAGATTTTACCGCGGAATTGGGTGCTGACATCGTTGACCTGGGGGTAGACACCGGCCGGGACGTTGGCAGCGAAGCCGTTATACGTGGCAGAAGCGTATTTGCGGGCGGCCAAGTTGGTCGAGTATCTGGAGGCGTCCGGTTGTACCGAGTAGGCCTGGCCGCTGTAGGGCTGGGCGTACTGGGCAGCCGCAACGGCTAGGACAGCGCACACTGCCATCTGAAAAGGACAGAGTCAACACAAGATTTGTTGTTGAAAAGAGCTGGAACAAGAAAAGCAGTTCCAAACAACGTTGCTGCTTGAAATAATTAGTAGACAACGCTTGTCATATATTTACCGAGCCTTTGGTGCCGAGGGGAAAGTTGAGATTGCAATATTTATAAAACATCTGTAAGATAAAAAGGCATTTCTTTCACGTTAACATCCTTTTTAACACCTTGGAGTTGATGTCACCTTGCGGACATATAGCGGTCGCGTTGTTGCAACCAAGCAGTGACTTTGGAGAAATGTTTTTTGAAATTCTAAATAACTTCCGTTAAAGGGACTGTATCACATTTGTATGGGATTTTGAACTGAGATACCGATGTTCATAACCATTGTATGAAGTTTACAGGCGCAGCCATGTCCGGTTTAAGACTTTAAAGTCTCTTCTTTGTGAACTCGATGCACTTGAACTTGTGGAGCCCAGTAAACATCGGAACAACCAACAACCAGCCTGTCTTGAACTTGGAACTCGCAGTCTCGAAGGGTTGCCTTGCCGCATCTAACCATAGGGAAGGCGCTTGCTAACTAATGCTTCATTCATTATCATTCTCTACAGTTAACAACCATAACGCATAACGCATTACGAGGGACGAAGGATAAAAGAAAGAAAAACTGTCATAACAAATGTTGCGATGACACACCGTTTACGCCATAGCTGACACAGCTATTCGAACACCTGCTAGATGAGATGGGCATAACTCCGAGAAAAATAACCCAGGAATGGCACCGTAATCGAAAACGTAACTGCAAAAGCAACGGTACTGTTACGGAAAAAGGAAAAAGTGTTAACAACACCACGAGAAAAAAAAATTACACGCATATGACAGTCGTATGTTCAATTCACACTATTAGATCAACACTGTCGCTTTGCGGCACGTCAAAGCACTACAAGTGAGTTTCGCCGTCCGCTACAGCGACAACTCTGACGCGGCAACTCTCACATTGATTCCGTCCTCGTCAGCAGCCAGGTGCATTTAAGTTTTAAGCAGTTAAATCCTTCAAGCAGTATTCAAAACCATGCGAACAATGACTAGTGAGCGTTGTATATCATGTATGAAGGTTGCCTTAATATCTCCAAGTGTGAAAAGTTCCTTGAAGCTGCTGATTGGGACTGGATCTCCTGGTGAAATGAAACAGCTCATCGTGATGCATATCGTCAGCAAGCATCGCAAGCGGAAGACTCACCAGGAATTTCATGGCTGAACTCGCTGGGGTCTGTGATGCTTGTAGACCGGTGCCGGCCAGCTTTATACCAGCTGGGAGCCATTCTAACTGGGACCCACTCCCGTGGCCGGCGGTAACATTCGCATGTTGCGGAGGGGGAGGGGGGGGGGGGGGTTGTCGGCTGCGTCACGGCGGTCGGTGATTGCCCTCGTTTCCCCGTCCCCCAAGGTCGGACAACGGCCCCATCCCTTCATGCAATTTGCTGAGTAATGAGACTGTTACTGGAAAGCTCTGCTGGCAGTGCTACAATGTTGTGATGCTTTTAAGACTGTATGATGTTATCTTCGGTGTCGTACGAGCCGCCTCAACTACAAATACGAGACGCTGTCTCATATTCGCACCCAGAGTTTTCCTTGCCGTGTCTGGACATAGGAAAGTCATTTGCTTCGGAATACTGGAATATGACGTCAGTGGGTACCGGACTCTTCCCTCGTCCGTCCGGTGTGTTATGTACAAGATTTGTGTGGTGCCCGGCTAGGTGAAATTGGTTGGAATAGTTCAAGTTTATTTTCAGCAAGAATACAAATGCCTGTAATACAACAGCAGCCTACCAGCCTGCTCACGGTAGCATTAATTTTACACAAACGAGACGCCCACATATAAAATAACGAAACAGAACGCTGGCCTTATCTGCCGCGTAAGTCACTGGGGTTGGGTCATATGTGGTGTCGGTATGTTGTCTCGTTGATTTAATTGTGGAATGTTTAAATCATTGTAGGACAAGCATACAAATGTATGCCATTTAACAAAAGCTTACCAACATCACCTTTGACTTTGTTTGACACCAAGGAGATGCTCACGAAAAACAGGCTGCCGTGGCCATCCCCATCCATCCCTTTTCGATCCATTTGCTCCTACTAATATAGATGCTGTCTTTTTAACATTATAAGCCGGCTTTGCACAGCTCTATATCTATACTTATGTATGCAAGTCAACGTGACGGACCAGATTAAAGGTGAAATTTAATCTTGAAATTTAATCTTGGCGAAAAGGGGAAGAGGCGCGTCGCTCATCTCACTCTACCAACGTCCAGCTATTTAAAAATTTGAGCTCCTGGAGGAATTGTGTCCTGTAGCATGACAGGCGTTTATGCAGGAATGGCCCACAACCGCCTGGCCATGCAGACAGTATCTGACCTTTCAAACACTGGCAGCACTCATGCTTTGCATTGATTTAGCAGCACCTCGCATTACGCCCGCAACATGTCTCACTCACACAAATGACCATTAACATCGACCACGACAAGATGAGCCATGCTCTGATATTTACACCGTGCCATTGACAGCAGCTGCCGCGATCACTTTGCCATGAAAGAATTTCGTGGGCAAATGGTAACTCCATACTACCTAAAAGTTGAGGTGTCTTGGAGGTCATGGGATATAAGCAGGCTTATGCACATCGGTTTAGAAATAGGGGTGAACAGGGCCCCCATTTTTCAAGGCGAAAGCGGGATTCACCAGTTCTAAATATACCTCCATCATCCGATGTAAGTTGTATTTAACCTACTTTTGCGCTACCTTCAACATGCATGCCGGTTTATCCAGTTCACCAGCGACCCTCTTCAAACCGTACTGGATACAGTTGTTTCATGTCGCAAATGGCAGCACATTATTCTATCATAAACAGCGAAGAGACCTGAACAAACGAAGGCCCCCGTATCGCCAGAATGGCACATTAAAAGGAACAATACAGCAAAGTCTTAGACCCTGCGCGGTCGCAGTCTAAGAGGCAAGAACAGCAATGACCGCTGATATAAGGGATGACCCCCTCTCCGAATCCAGGGCGATAGAACACTGCCGGAATGTAGGTACGTAGTAGTAGTTGTTGCCTATGGATGCACTCATTGGTCCCTTGCAATCGTTAGAGGCGCTCAAATGTAGCATTATATTTCAATTCGTTACATTCCTTCACGCCACCGCAAATCATTTGTGATGTATTTTTGCGTGGCACATCACAAAATGTAAAAAAACCACACCAGGAGATGAAGGTAACAGGGGCCAGACAGGAGCTGGGTTTCCCTGAGAAGATCTAAACACGGGAGTGGCAGTACAGCCAGAGGAGCATCTAAGACCAGCCACGATTGGTGTTCTTAGATTTTAGCCCAATGGTGTTACACAAAAAGAGGCGGTATAATCAAAGGCACCTCCTCCGCCGAACGTCTCAGACGTTTTCAAGAAGATTCATAAAAAGGTGACAGGTTCTTGACGGTCTACCTCCCTGAGGCTGCCGTTATTTGAAAAAGACGTAGTTGTTTATCTTCATTTGAACTTTGCTATGCCAATAACCCGTTTTCGATATCAGTATGATATCACGACAGAGGAATTACAGGCGCAAGGCATGTTGGCTGATGATTCAATTGTCTTGGTGCAGGCTGTTAACGAGTGCAATCATGCTTGAGCCAAAGTTAGTATGACATAGCATGATTGCAAACAATTGTCTTCCCTTTGGTTGTGTGCTTTACAACTACACTAGGTTAAAAAATGCTGTCGATTTAGCAGGAAACTGATATATTTTCGAGAAATACAAAGTATTCCAACTGTATATCTTCATTAACAATGAGACAAACATGGTATTTATAAGGATATACGGTTTTAATAGCGTCACGATGGGTCACGATGCGTCACAATGAGCTGTTTCATGTCATCAGAAGATCCATTCCCAATCAGCAGCTTGAAGGAACTTTTCCACACCTGGAGAAATTAAGGCAACCTTCATATATGATATACAAAGCTCACTAGTAATTTTTCGCGATCCTTTAAATGCAAGTCCCTGCCAAATGTAGGAATTTTTTTAGAAGGATGATTTTGATCATACCATCGGTTCATTGCCTTACGGAATGCTTGTATGGCGTCATTGTCACCGCGAGGGCTGCCACGTCAGAGTTGCCGCTGTAGCGGACGGCAAGACTCACTTGTAGTAATTTGACATGCCGCACGGTGGCAGCGTTCATCTATGAACGAAATTAAACCTACCAGCGTTGTGTGAGTGTTTTTTTGGCTCTTTTCGTGGTATTATTGCATATTTTTGTGAACTTAATTTTCGTTTTGCAGTTGTGTTTTTGATTACGGCCCTATTTCTGGGTAATTTTTTTGTATTTCGTCTGTCTCATCTAGCAATTGTCCGAAAAGCTGTGTTACCTATGGCGTAAACCGGTCCATGACCTCGACATTTGCCATTTCATCCCTTCTTCCCTTTATCCTGTGCTCGTCGGGATGACAATGAAAGTAGGTTTTCATGTGATGTGACTATGATGGCACACGTATCTGGATGGAATTCCTCTAGGCGTTCTTATGGGTACTATGCTCTACAAGTCCACGTGCATCAAGCTCAGAAACAAACGGATTTGAAGTGTTAAACCAGATAGGGTCATAGTTGTAAAGCGCAGAGAATCATCATAACTAAAGCATAGCGACCTCCTCATGACAAGAAGCGGCAAGTTGACCCCATGGAATTTTGGAAGTCCTAAGTTCAGGGCAGGCTGCAGGCGCCAGTCATGAATAGGTCGGGTGCCCTATAGGTCATTATATATAGGTCGGTGCGGCCCCGTCCGAGCGCCCAGCGCCTACCGTGCAGCGATGTCCCTGTACGAGCTAGGCGTCGACGAATAGACCCCCAGGCGCCTGTAGTCTGGAACCACCGTTATCCATTGTCTTTTGGTCTGCATGCATCACCATAAACACATTTGGTTAAATGGTCATATCTTCACCATCATTACAACATAGCCAATTTAATGAGGTTTTCAACTGACTCGTATGATGGCGTACATGCCTGGGTAAAACTTCTATAGGTATTCCGATGTTTGCTAGGCTCTGCAAGTTGACGCGCATCAGTTTAAGAAACAAGAGGATTTAAAGTCTTAAACCGGACATGGCTGTGCCTGTAAACTTCAGGGAATCATCATGAAGATGTAAACCTCAGTTGAAATCCCCATACAAATGTGATACAGTACCTTTAACGGAAGTCATTTCAAATTTCAACAAATGTTTCTACATAGTCACTGCTTCGTTGCAACAACGCAACCATTACATATCCGCAAGGTGGTGTCATCTCCAATAGGTTAAAAAAGCATCTTAACTTATCTAGAATGTCATTTTATCTTGCAGATGTCTTATAAACATTGCGATCTCATCTGTCTACTCGGCACCAATGGCATAGAAGCAGCAACGTTCTGTGAAATTGTTTCTTTTATTCCAACTCCTTTCAACAACACCTACGGCCGAGGCGTTGACTTCGCTGCCAACGCCCCGGCCGGCTTCCGCCGCACGACGACGTTCTCAGCACCAAATTCGACGGCAAAATTCCCATCGTTCCCATTAAGGGCTCGTTTAGCTACGTGGACCTCAATGGTGTGAAACAGACGGTCGACTGCGTTGCGGACGAGTCTGCCTACCGCGTGTCTCGCACTAACCTGCGGCCGGCTGCCGTCACCGACGTGAAGGCGCTCGCCAAGACCACTGCTACCAAGAGTGGCTACCGCAAGTGACACGGCGCTCTGCCGATCGGCGATACCCCTGAGGTGGCCGCCGCCAAGGCTGAGCACGCCCGCCTGTACAACGCAGCCGCTCTCGGTGTCTACCCTCAGACGTACGCTGCCTCCGGCGCTCCCGTCACGTTCCAGGGCACGTACGGCCCAGAGGGCGTTTCTTACTCGTACAGCTGTATTCACCCGAGCCCCATCCCATACCTTCACCTTTTTTAAAAGACTAGAAAAGAAAGAAATAGAAAACAAAGAAAAACAAAGTGCTCTGAGCCTGCTCACCTGCGATCAAATGCTGACTTTTCATCTCTGACTGGCTTCCAAACGTTCTGTTTGTTGATATGCCGCTACGCCGGTAACCTCGGATGTTTGGTGTTTTGTCCCAGCATGATGTAAGGGCACGTATTTACAGTTTACCGAGCTTGGTTGGTACGAGGAGCATAAAGATGTGGGTCGTGTTTCATGTAATAGAAAACATGCTTGAAGGCGGTGGTATGGCTGTATTTAATGGAAAGGTGGAGAATGCATGCATCCTATTTTTCACCTTTCCATACAGTTCAAAGCCACGCCTTTTGAACCCCTAGTCCTCTTGTTTTTAAGCTAGACGTCCGCGAACTTCTGCAAACTATTTAGACAGACTTCTTCGAGGTTACTCAGACATCCACGATGCCCTAGAAACATCACGGAAATGACACGACCCCGTTGGCCGTGCAGTGCTCAAGGTCAATACGAATATAATTATACAATTGTTCGGGTCTAGCGTATATCAGCACGATTCGTGGCATCAACGGACAGCAGTTGGCGTTTAACCATTTCAATGTGTTGAGTGCAAGCTTCGAACGCCAATCACATTTGAGCTACGTCATACGGGAATTTCCGCAGTGGTAAGAGTTGTCATTGAAAGAAGACTGGGATCGAAGAACGTAGCAGTACCGCCATAATTGGATATGTTAATGCAATAAGGCAATGCAAAATCCAGGACAAATTTGAAACACCACGACAAAGGGCTAAAACACAAGCACATAACACTATTCGGGCTCAGAAGGCGCGCGACAGGAAAAATCCGCGCCTCTCGACGTAATCAAAGGATGCCGTATTCATGAACGTATTTGATAATTGCTGCTTGTTTGTCGAGAGCAATCTGTTTTACTTAAATCCAAACCATTAAGTACAGGTGACCTGATTTCATGGTATCTGATGCTCGCTTCAAAATCTTCAAAAGTGTAGCATTCCATTTAACTGCTCTGTTTGTGTTAAGTGTCGTTGAACCGGAAACCTGCCGTGGTTGGTGCATTCTCTCAGCTTGATGCCACAGTAGGCATTGGCGGTTTACGGGACATGATTTTTGCTGGGATGAGGGACGTAGAGGTGTGGACCATGCTTGACTTAAGACAAAATGTGCTTGGCAGCAGTGGCATGTTTGTTGACACTTCAAGGGGCGGGGGGCGGTTGCATTCCAATTTTCCCGTAAGGACGATGCGCCTCATCCATTTTTGATCGTAAGCATGCACATTTCTGGTTTTTCCACTCAGGAAGTCGTCTTCGCGTCAGGCTGCCCGACAGATTCCAGTTTGACTGCCCGATCTCGTGTGTGGAGAACCGATGCACAATCCAGGGTTGTCTTCATGTCGCGGAGTTTTTCAGCTTTCAGCTTTCCTTCCTAACGAGGAATGCTTGATATTACCCCTATCGCATTTTGGGTACAGCACCTGAAACGGTGGGCCCCCCGCTCCGATGACGCCTTTAGCTCTCTCTCCGGTAGCCAGGACCGGCGGCTCCCTCTCCGGGAGTGCCGACATCGCCGTATGCGTTACATATCGTCGTATGCGATATCGTCACGATATCGTCGTATGCGTTACATAGCTGGCGACCGCTTCAACTGTGTCGGCAACAAGGCCAGCGGTGTTCCCCGCGGCATAGCTGACGGCTACCTCCGTGGCCTTGGGAAGTTCCTCATGGTAGTTATGTTGGCTTCTTCCGTGGCAGGAGAGCGGGATATTCCGTGGCCGCGACAATAGACTCCCCAGCAACAGCGACAGCGGGTTCTGCCATGGTGCTGGGACCGTTTTCCCCGTGGCAGCGCCTTCGTGTGTGCCAAAGTGGTTTACAGACATTTTAGTTATAAATTTGGTGTATACGATTGTTATATGTACCTCATGATAAGGGGTTCCTGAAATGCCTGATTTTTCCCACCAAGCTGGAAGAAATGTTCTTGCTGATATTTTTGCGAGGAAAGGTTGTACAACTTTTCCTAGCTGAGATAACCTGTACAGCATAAACAGTCTCGTAACATTTCTGCATCCATAGGCAAACAATGTGTGCATCGATAGGCAACAACTAATTTCGCAAAGTCCACAATGAATCATGAAGCAGCTGGTTCATGTGTTCACGCTTATGGCGTCTGAATGCATAGCGAAATCTGTAGTCATAGAATACCTAACTCAGTTGATGTCAATACTTGGTTTGCCCACATGCATACATTCCGGCAGTGTTCTATTGTCCTGCATTCGGAGAGGGGATCATCCCATATATCAGCGGCCATTGCTGTTCTTGTTCCCTAGATCGCGAGCGCGCAGGGTCTAAAACTTTGTTCTATTGTTTTTTTTTTAATGTGCCACTCTGGCGACACGGGAGTCTCTGGTTGTTCAAGCCTGTTTGCCGTTTATCATAGGATAACATGCTGCCATTTACGATACGAGGCGATCGTATTCAGCGCGACTTGAGGAAGGTCGCTGGTGAACTAGATAAATCGGCATGCATCTTTAATGTAGTGGAAAAGTAGGTTAAATACAGCCTACATCTGCAGATGGGTGGGAGACATTTAAGACGGCTGACCCCCGCCTTCGCCTCCAAATGTGGGGCACTGCTCACCCCTGTTCCCAAACCAATGTGCGTAAGACTACCCATATTCAATGGCCTCCAGGATACCTCAACTTTTAGCTAGTATGGAGTTGCCATTTGCCCACGAAATCCCTTGATGGCATGGGAGATTGCGGTTAGCGCTGTCAATAGCACGGTGTAAATATCAGAGCATGGCTCCTCTTGTCGCGGTCGATTTTAATGGTCATTTGTGTCAGGGAGACTCTTGTGATGCCGGCATAATGCGAGATGCCGGTGAATGAAGGCAAAGTATGAGTGTTGGCAGTGTTTGAAAGGCAAGATACTGACTGCATGACTAGGCGGTTGTGGGCCATTTCTGCATAAACGCTTGTCTTGCTGCAGTACACACTTCCTTCAAGAACTCAAATTTTTTAATAGCTGGACGTTGGTAGAGTGGGATAAGCGACGCGCGCTCTTCCTCCTTTCGCCAAGCTTCAAATTCACCAGCTTTAATCTGGTATTTCACGTTGATTTGCATACATAAGTAGACAGATAGAGCTGCGCAAAACTGGTCCATAATGCTACATATATATCACCAGCAGCAAATTCATGGAAAAGGGATAGGGATGGCCACGGCGACCTGTTTTTCTTGAGCATCTCCTTGCTGTCAAACAAAGTCAACGGTGATGTCGGTAAGCTTCTGTTAAATTGCAAACATTTGTATGCTTGCCCTACACTGATTTAACTATTCCACAACTAAACTCTCGAGACAGCATACATACACCACATATGACCCAACCCCAGCGACTTACGCGGCGGATAAGGCCAGCGTTCTCTTTTGCTGTTATTCTATATGTGAGCGTCCCGCTTGTGTAAAATTAATCCTACCACGAGTTGCGTGGGCTGCTGTTGTATTACAGGCGTTTGTATTCTTACTGAAAATAAACTTGAGAGACGGACGAGGCAAGCGTCTGGCGCTGGTAAGAACCGTGGTCGGTGGCCCCATAGTAATAAAGGCCAGACGACCACTGACGTCATATTCGGAGCATTTCGTAGCAAATCACTTCCCTATGGCCAGACATGGCAAGGAAACCCTGGATGCGAATATCTCAGACAGCGTCTCGTGTTTTTATCTGAAGCGGCTCCTACCACACCGTCGCTAACATTCTGCGGTCTTAAAAACATCTACAACATAGTAACACTGCCAGCAGAGCTTTCCAGTAACAGGCTCATCACTCAGCAGTTTGCATGAGGGGATGGGGCCCTTCTCCGACCTTGGGGGACGGGAAAATGAGGCAATCACCGACCGCCGTGACGCAGCCGACTAAACCCCCCCGCAACATGCGAGTGTTTCCGCCTGCCACGGGTGTGGCTCCGAGTTAGAATGGCTCCCAGCTGGTATAAAGCTCGGCGGTACCGGTCCACAAGCATCACAGACCCCAGCGAGTTCAACCATGAAATTCCTGGTAAGTCCTCCACTTGCGATGCTTGCTACCGATATGCATCACGATGAGCTGTTTCATTTCATCAGGAGATCCAGTCCCAATCAGAAGCTTCAAGGAAGTTTTCCACACTTGGAGATATTAAGGCAAGCTTCATACATGATAAACAAAGCTCGCTAATGATTGTTCGGATGCTTTTGAATACCGCTGAAAGGATCTGACAGCTGAAAACTTAAATTCAACTGACTGCTGACGACGACAGACTCAATGTGAGAGTTGCCGGGTCCACACGTTCAGGTGCAGCGAGTTGACAAAGAAGAGGATTTAAAGTTTTAGACCGCACATGGCTGCGCCTGTAAACTTCAGAGAATGGTGATGAAGATGGGTATCTCAATTCAAAACCCGATACAAATGTGATACAGTCCCTTTAACGGAAGTGATATAGAATTTCAAAAATTGTTTTCCAAAATCACTGCTTTGTTGCAACAACGCAACCGTTAGTCATCCGCACGGAAACATCAGCTCCAAGATATTAAAAAAGATGTTAACATGAATGGAATGCCTTTTTGTCTTACAGATGTTTGATGAATATTGCGATCTCAACTTTCCACTCGGCACCAAGGGCTCGGTAAATATATGAGAGGCATTACATACTAATTATCTCCAGCAGAAACGTTCTTTGGGACTGCTTTTCTTATCCAGTTCTTTTCAACAACAAATATTGGGCTGACATTGCCCTTTTCAGATGGCAGTGTGCGCTGTCCTGGCCGTTGCGGCTGCCCAGTACGCCCTGCCCTACAGCGGCCAGGCCTACTCGGTACAACAGGACGCCTCCACATACGGGACCAACTTGGCCGCCCTCATATACGCTTCTGCCGCCTATAACGGCTTCGCTGCCAACGTCCCGGCCGGTGTCCACCCCCAGGTCAACGGTGTCAACACCCAATTCAGCGGTAAAATCCCCGTCTTTCCTATCGTTGGCTATTTTAGTTACGCCGACCCCAATGGTGTGAAACAGACGGTCGACTATGTTGTGGACGAGCTTGGCTACCATGTGTCTGGCACCAACCTGCCGGCGGCTGCCGTCACCGGCGTGAAGAGGCCCGCCGACGCCGCCGCTACCAACAGCGGCTACCACAAGTAGCGCAGCGCTCTGCCAATCGGCGATACCCCTGAGGTGGCCTCCGCTATGGCTGAGCACGCCGCCTGTACAACGCAGCCGCTCTTGGTGTCTACCCTCGGACGTACGCTGCCTCCGGCGCTCCCGTCACGTTCCAGTGCACGTACGGCCCGGAGGGCGTTTCTTACTCGTACAGCTCTATTTACCCGAACCCCCTCACTTACCTTTGGGTGTTTTGGTAAGTTCGTTGAGCCTGCTCACCTTCAATCAAATGCTGACTTTTCATCTCTGACTTGCTCCCAAACGCTCTGTTTGTGTTCATGTGCCGTTTCCCCGAAAACCTGCCATATTTTCGACGTAATACAAAATATGCTTGGAAGCGGTAGTTTAGGTGTATTCAGTGAAGGCGAAAGAAAAAAATATGCATCCTAATTTTTCACCACTCCATGCAGTTCATAGCTGCGCCTTTTTGAGCACTTAAAATCGTCTTGTTTTTAAACTTGACGTCCGTGAACTTATGCAGACTATGGCATCAACGGACAGCAGTTGGCCTTCAACCATTTTAGTAATACAAATGAATAATAAATTGCTAAGAAATAGAATAATAAATAGAATAATAAGAGTTAAGAATAATAAACTTGAGTGCAAGTTTCGAACACGAAACACTTTTGCGCTACATGATACGAGGATTCGTGCAGTGGTAGGAGCTATGACGGAGAGAAGAACGAGATCGAAGAACGTGGAAGTAGCGCCATAATTAGATGAGCAATTGGAACAAAATATTAAGTCCAGGACGTGTATAAAACACCATGAGAAAAGGGTAAAACGCAAGCGCAGGACAATCTTCGGGCTCAGCAAGCGCACAACAGCAAACATCTGCGCCTCTCGACGTACTCAAACGATGTCGTATTTACGGAGCATAATTCATAAATACTGATCGTTTGTCGAGAGCAATATTTTTCACTGAAATAGTAGCCATTAGTTACAATTGAGCTGCTTTTACAGAGAGCTAGAATCGCTTTTGAACTAGGGTGGGAGTAAAAAATTCCGTCGCAAAAAGGACCGTGCGGGGGTGAAAAAATCAAGTTACAAAAGATTGAACTTATGATCTGGTGACTGATGGTTCAGCAGACAAAGACATGTAGTTCAAGTTGGCATGGACGTAATATCATACACTTGAGAAAACTTGACTAGTTTTTCACCTCTTAGGCCGTTAAATTGAACGAGACATTAAAGCACCGTAGTGTCATGACAGTGTAACGGGCATAACAAATTATTAACACCTATAATTTGATGCTGCTCTTTGCAGTTCCCTTTTCCGGCATATTTAACACAAACCAAAGCAAAGTAATTCAATAACAAAATAACAACAGAAAATTCAGCAAGCATCGAACACAAAAAAACATTCTTGGACGCCTACAGATCAGCCAATCGCCAAGTCAAACACTATAGACATACCTTTGGCTTCTGTTCAGATGGGGTGAGGGAAAACAAACATTTTGTCATGGTTTTTTAAAAATACCAATGCGTATTACCATGAAAGTAGCATAACTATGCCTAACGTAAAGAGGCCTTCCGTCATCTCATCCTGTCTAACCTGTTGGTATCACAGAAGCAGTTGTGAGTTAATGATTTTTGCACAGTTCCTACTGCCATTTGCCATTTACTAATCAACATAACCTAACTTAGAGGAGCCCATGCGTTGAACATCATCTCAACTCACCTATCTGTTGACCTCAGCGTTTCTAATAAAAACATGATAAAGCTATGTTTTGGCTGGTGTCAACTTGCATTTTTATTCAGTTTATTTGTGTATGCTTGCCTATATCAGAAAATATGACAACACAAATCAAAACACTTCAAATCACTTTCAACAGCTCATTTTGCTTGCTATGAGTAACCCATGTCAAGGGCAATAACGAGCATGCTCTACAAAACAATCTCCCTTCTCCAAAGGTAACATAACTTGCAGATGACCATGCCAGTATTGCTGCTTGCTTTTTCAACTGGAGGAAAGGCATATATTTCGGCTTGTTTATTCATAGTTCATGACAAAGTTTGGGATGTTGGCTTCATCTTTTAAATGGGATGGTCTGACTATTTGTTACATACTAATATTAAACTCATATTATATTTGCGATGCAGATTGGCGTATCCCTGTGCTAGAAATATAGTACATATATACACTGGAGTCATTTGCCAGCCAGCAAACCATAACTATAAACAACATCTGGTTGAAGCAGCCATGAGGACCCACTTAGAGTAATGTGGGGTAAATAATCAAGAGTATAGAACAAAATTAGCCCGTTGTATGCCTTGTGCCATCATAAGTTGTATTATAAAACATTCAATGGATTAAAACGGACAATGGCTAACTCTGGTTACCAATCATGTGTTAAAACCAGGTAGGGTAAGCAATTACTTGAACCACTGATGACGTACTGGCTTTTTCCTGCTCCCCCAAAAACAAAATTAGCACCTTTTGCATGATCTGCCGGCAGGCAGTGTCATTCCACTCGCCCCCGCCCCCCCCCCCCCGAAATATAAATATCAGTCATGGCCACCAACCTACAAGATTAAAATGCGAAATAAGTAAGAGGTGTGCATGCGAAATAAGTAAGAAGTATATATAAACATCTCCAGAGGGCAGAATTTCGGCATCAAACACTTCCGTGTTAACTGCGTTAGGTCTGTACCAAAGCTCCATGTGGCAGCATTAGAATAGCTTTGTCAGGTAGACTGGTGAGTTCGACACTCGAAAGGCTGAGATTTGTCGTTGTTGAGCACAGCCATGAACCAAGAGAACGGTTAAGCGAGGGTTTAACAGGGCAAAAATGGCGGTAAAAATAAGTTCCGGGCTTCCCACTGTCTCCTTCGTTGTCTTTATGCTGTTGTACAGCATAAACAGTGTCGTAGGAATATTTGTACCATGTTCATTTAAACTAACAGAGGTTACACTTTGATAAGAAAATGGTTTTCAAGCAACTACTGATCATACCATATGCACTAATTAGCAAATACCTTTGCCAGCCATGACAAATTAGGAGATATGCTGCATCTGCCACTGTTTCGACTTAAATGATATCTATTTATCACCCAAACCACATAGGTGTCAAATATGTTTACCTGCAGGGTTTTAGATGGAGAGCGTTATGAAAAGGTAAGCGTTTCATACCATTTATCATTGCTTGTTTTAAGAAACAAATTTGTTGATGGATTGATCATTCATAATTATTCTATGCTAAAAATATTGATCCCATCGAGCTGCAGCGTAAAAGTGCTGGTGGAAACCAAATGTGCTAAAGTAATATATTTCTCCATTTTTAATGCAGAGAGCGAGATTATTTATAGATAGATACATCTATATATATATATATATATATATATATATATATATATATATATATATATATATATGTATATATATGCAATTAGGATATCTCGTTTTTTTAAGTAATATATGTTTCGTGTCTAAACTAACCACCCTTTTATAACAGAATAACTGTAAAGCGCACAATCTGAAAGAAGTCATAACTGTTTGCCATTGTGCCATGTTATGCCAAGTTCACCTCAGGCATGATTACAACTCGTCAAACGCCTGCACCAAAACAGTTGAGTTACCAGGCATCATGACCTGCGCCTGTAATTTCCCTCTTATTTTGATATCAAACTGATATGACAAGTAAGATGTTGGCATGGAAAATGCACACAAAGACAAAAACATCACTTTTCTTAACTAACAGAAGCCCAGGGGAGATGGATTGGCAGGGACCCAGAACCACCCTTCAATCTGACATGAAAGCCTGTAAGAAGTTCGGGGGGAGGAGTTTGGGTTATTTTTACCGGTTTTTTTTTCGGCGCAACGCCATAGGGCTGAAAGCTAAATGCGCCAATGGTGGTTGCTCTTACATGTCCCTTCTCGCTGTACTGCCCCTGCCTGGTCAAATTTTGTTAGACAAACCCAATTCCAGTCCGGTCACTGCTACAATCATCTGTAGGCATGAATTTCTATATTTCTTGTAGGCGTTCCAAAATTTACAACTTATTTGAACTGATATAAATAAACGAAATGCCTTGCAATAATATGGCAACTTTCAGCGCCTCTAATAATCTCAAGAGGCCACTGTGTGCATTCATCCGTGACAACTGACCCTCGTTAAGTCGACGATGAAGCATGAGTGAGCTCATTAGTGTTTTCACGGCAATAGCGTCAGGAGATCCCCCGACATACGTAGTCATTGGGTGCCTCACCCAGTTGACGTACATATTTGGTTTGGCCACTTGCGTACATTCTAGCGCTGTTTCATTGCTCTGCATTTGAACAGGGGAGGATCCCTTACATCAGCAGTCAATGCTGCTCTTTCTCCTTAGATTGCGAGGATGCTGGGTCTAGAACTGTTCGTGTTACTTCTTTCACTATTCGGATCTGCAAAAGAATATCGTTCCGAGGCGAGCATGAGTGGACCATTTTCGTTTTTACCTCCTTTCGGCCCATCCCATTCATCATTTTTGCGATCTTTTACGCCTTCAGGGCAAGGATTCCCGTGAGTTGAACACTAGGAGGGCACATTATTGTTGCTGTTCTAGGGGTGAAGGGTCATTTCGTCCCCGTTCAAAGTGCGTTCCGGCCGCTGTTCTGACGGCACGGAGGTCGTTTGATCAATCCAGAGACACTTTAAGGATGCATCATGCCATGAACATGTGCTCTCACAGTTGCACTCCATAAGATCGAGGGGAAGGGGTACTGTAAGAATTCGTGCAGAAGAAGCAAGGCTACGTAAAGTGACAGAATGAAGGCTTTGTTACTAAATAAACCTTGGCTTTCTCCTCAATACCCTCGTCAGCCGTTCATTGCAGAATAAAATCCTGACTTCTGCTACATGAAGCAGTCGTATCCAGCAGGTTTCAGGCAGATCGCTGGTAGTAGCAGATAGCGTAGCACATAGGTGGTCCCTTGAAATCATTGCAGGTGCTGAAAGGTATCATTTCATTGAAACGGATTTCATTTGCCTTCCCCGCCATTTTGAATTAGCATTTCATATCGATTTGCAGACATGAGTGGATAGATTGAGGTGTTTAAACCTGGGATGTAATGCAACAGAAGCAACATTTATATCACTAGTAGTAAGTGGATGAAAAAAAGATGGAGATGGAAACGGCGGCCTGTGTTTCGTGGGCGTGCCCCTCGGCTCCAAACGATGGTCAATGTTTAACAGTACCATATGGTCAACAGTGACTTCGATAAGCTTCAGTTGTGTTGCAAAGATGTGTATGCTTGCTCTAAACTGATATGAAATATTCCACGCCAATTAAACCCACGGAACAACATACATATGCCACACATGACACAACCGCACGGACTTACGCGACAGACGAGGCCAGCGTTCTATTTTGTTGTTTTTTATTTGTGAGCGGCTCCTTGATGCAAACTTCAGCTTACACTAAGTTCGATAAGCTGCTGCAGTACTACAGACAATTATATTCCTGCTCAAAATGAACTTGAACTGTTCCACGCAAATTCAACCAGACGGGCTTCCCAAAGATATCTTATACAACACCCGGGACGGACAAGGCCAGCGTCCGGCGCGCACAACAACCGTGCCTGGGGATCCCGTGGCGATACAAGTGAGGCAACTACTGACGTCATATTAGCAGCATTCGGTAGCAAATGACTTCCCTATGGCTAGACACGGCAAGGAAAACTCGGGGTGCGACCATCTGCGACGGCGTCCGGCGGCTCGTACTACGCCGGCGCTAGCATTCTACCGTCTTAAAGCATGTACAAAATTGAAGCATTGCTGGCAGGAGCTTTCCACCAACAGGCTCATCACTCAGCACTTTGCATGAGGGGATGGGCCTTTCTCCGACCTTAGCCGACGGGTAAACGAGGGGTGTCAGCGAGGGCCGTGACGCAGCCGACTAAACCTCCCCCAACATGCAAGTGTTGCCGCTGGCCCCGGGCGTGACTCAATCAGTAAGGACGGCCTACATCCGGTATAAGCTGGCTAGAACCGGTCCACAAGCATCAGAGGCAGTGTCCTAGAATTGCCGGCTTTGAATGTAAAGCAACACGCTCTGAGCAGGTATTTTTCACTCCTTTTCTTCATGTTTCATGTGAATTTCACTCGTGCCTGACATTGTCTAATCGCACATGTCAAACCCCTATTTCCCTTTCCCAGGTTTTCAGACGTCATCCAAAACCGAGCTCCCTTGAAACCACCAAGCATAAACGAGGCTACGCAGAACCTGGACATCTATGGATATGTCGTGCCTCACCTACATCTGAATCATGTCTATGTATGCACAGAGCAAGGGCGCCAGGTGCCTCCAAGCTCAAGAACCCAAGCGGCTCCAGCTGCTTGTACGCATTATGTTTGGTTTGTTTACAAAATGCATCACGATCGGCAGCTGATTGCCAATGCAAGGTTTTCACGCATCCCCTATTTTTTTGGTCCCACGACCACGCCACGAAAGAAAAGCCTGGTGCAAGCACCAGCAAGGCTTGATAGAGAATTTCACTCCACGTATATCCTTTTTCCCGAGAAACCTTGACCACTAAATTGCAACACTAGTTAGATCCCATTCTTTGTTCAGTCATAGCTCTTACCACTGCACGAATCCTCGTAAAACGTAGCACAAAAGTGATTCGTGTTCTAAATTTGCACTCAACAGATTGAAATAGTTGAAGGCCGACTGCCGTCCGTTGATTCCAGAGCCAGCAGAAGTTCGTGGACGTCAAGCTTAAAAACAAGACGACCCAAAGTCTTCAAAAAAACGTGGCTATGAACTGCATGGAATGGTGAAAAATTAGGATGCATATGTTCGCCACCCTTTCACTGAAGACAGCTATACCACCGCTTCCAAGCATGTTTTGTATTACATCGAAGCGCATCCGCATCTTTACCAACGTACCAACGAATCATCCTCGTACCAACGAAGCTCACTAGCCTGCAAGTACGTATCCTGGCATCAAGCCGAGACAAACGCCAAATATCACAGGTTTCCGGTGTAACAGCATATGAACACAAACAGAACGTTTGGGAGCGAGTGAGAGATGAAAAGTCAGCATTTGATTGCAGGTGAACAGGCTCAACGCACTTATCAAAACATCGAAAGGTGAGGGAGGTGTTCGGGTGAATAAAGCTGTACGAGTAAGAAACGCCCTCCGGACCGCACGTGCACTGGAACGTGACGGAAGCGCCGGAGGAAGTGTAAGTCCGAGGGTAGACACCAAGAGCGGCTGCGTTGTACAGGCGGCGTGCTCAGCCATAGCGGAAGCCACCTCAGGGGTCTCGCCGATTGGCAGAGCGCTGCGTTACTTGCGGTAGCCACTATTGGTATCAGCAGCGTCAGCGGGCCTCTTCCCGCCGGTGACGGCAGTCGCCGGCAGGTTGGTGCCAGACACATGGTAGCCAAACTCGTCTACAACGTAGTCGACCGTCTGTTTCACACCATAGAGGTCGGCGTAACTAAAATAGCCGGCGATAGGAAAGACGGGGATTTTACCGTCGAACTGGGTGCTGACACCGTCGACATGGGGGTAGACACCGGCCGGAACGTTGGCAGCGAAGCCGTTATAGACGGCAGAAGCGTATTTGGGGGCGGCCAAGTTGGTCGAGTATCTGGAGGCGTCCGGTTGTACCGAGTAGGCCTGGCCGCTGTAGGTCTGGGCGTACTGGGCAGCCGCGACGGCCACGACAGCGCACACTGCCATCTGAAAAGGACAGAGTCGACAGAATATTTCTTGCTGAAAAGAGCTGGAACAAGAAAAGCAGTTCCAAAGAACGTTGCTGCTTAAACTAATTAGTACACAAAGCCTGTCATATATTTACCGAGCTATTGGTGCCGAATGGAAAGTTGAGATCGCAATATTCATCAAACATCTGTAAGACAAAAAGGCATTCCATTCATTTTAACATCCTTTTTAACATCTTGGAGCTGATGTCACCTTGCAGACATATAACGGTTGCGTTGTTGCAACAAAGCAGTGACTGGGGAAACTTTTTTTAACTTTGGAATCACTTCCGTTAAGGGGACTCTATAACATTTGTTTGGGGTTTTGTACTGAGATACCGATGTTAATGATCGTTGTCTGAAGTTTACAGGCACAGCCATGTCCGGTTTAAGACTTTAAATCCTCTTCTCTCTGAGCTCGATGCACTTGATCTTGTGGAGCCCAGTGACCATCGGAACACTCATAGGAAGTTTACCCAGGTACGTATGCCATCATAGTAGTCAGGTGAAACTCTCGTCATATTGACTGTATTGTACTGATGGTGAAGATATGGCCATCTGACCATTCGTGTTTAAGCTCATGCATGCAGGATAAAGAGCAATGGATGACGGTGAAACAAGACTACACGAACCTGGGAATCTATTTGCCGAGGCTTAAGTCGCACAGGGACCCTTCTGAGCGATATGTGCTAGGCGCTCGAACGGTGGCCGCAGAACAGGATATTTGGCCTTGCCATGGCTGGTGCGTTTAGCCTGCCCTAGGTTTGGGACTTGCAAAGTCCCATGGGATTACCTTCCGAATTTAACCATAGGGAGGTTACTTGCTACCGAATGCTTGATTCATGATGATTCTCGTCACTTTAGAACCATGACGCTGTCCGTTTCAAGATTTCAAATCCTCTTGTTTCTGAGCCTGAGGCACGTGAACTTACGCAGTCTAGTACCGAAAAGAACGAAAACAGGAATTCATCCAGATAAGTGTGCCATCATAGTCACATCACGCGAAAACCTATTTTGGCACTGTCATGCCGACGAGTGCAGGATAAAGGGAAAAAGGATGCAGTAGAGAATGTCGCGATCACGGACCGCTTGACAACATCGATAACACAGCTATTTGGACAATTGCTAGATGAGGCATACAAAAGGCAGAAAAACAGGAATGGCGCCATAATCGAAAATGCAACTGCAAAAACAAAAATACCATCACCAAAAATGTAACAATAACACGAGAAACAGCCAGATCACACATACTTAACGCTCGTAGGTTCCATTCACACTCATAGATCAACACTGCCACCGTGCAGTATGTCAAAGCACTACAAGTGAGTCTCGCTGTCCGCTACAGCGGCAACTCTGTCGTGGGAACACTCGCAGTGAAGCTGAAGTCATAAAGTACTTTCCATAACACAATAAAGCGATGGTGTGATCAAAGTCAGACTATAGCAAAATTGCTATATCCAGCAGGCATTTGCATTTAAAAGCATGCCAAATCGGAACACCGATACTAATTTTACTTCGCCATGTATGCCACGTGGTCACGTGAAAATCTCACTGCATTGGCTCCGTTGTCTTATGTTGAAGATATGGTCATTTAACCAGTCGTGTTTGGGGTGATGCATGCAGAATAAAGGACAGTGGAAAACTGTGGGGCAACTACACGCGCCTGGGGGTCTCTCCGCCGATGCTTGGCCCGGGACCTCACTGTGCGGTATTTGGTACACGATCGGACGGGTGCCGCATTAGGGGGCACCGACCTATTTGTGACTGACGCGTGCAGCCTGCCTTGAACTTGGAACTCGCAGTCTCGAAGGGTTGCCTTGCCGCATCTAACCATACGGAAGTCGCTTGCTAATTAACTAAATTGCTATTTTGCTATTTAATATTTTGCTATTTAATTTGCTAAATTCCTAATTAAAAAAAATGAACATACTGCACGCTTAGTACCTTATCAATCTATACAGTTTATAACCATAACGCGTAATGCATTACGAGGGACGCAGGATAAAAGAAGAAGAACTGCCGTAACAAATGTCGCGATGACGCATCGCCTTACGCCATAGGTAATACAGCTATTCGAACACCTGCTAGGGAGGCGGGCATAACTCTGAGAAAAATAAGCCAGGAATAGAGCCGTAATCGAAAACGTAACTGCAAAAGCAACGGCAAACACAACGATACTATCACAAAGTAAAAAGATGTCGACAATATCGCGAGAAAGAGCCAAATCACACGTATACAACGCTCGTATGTTCATTTGACACTAATTTATTAACACTGTCGCCTTGCGGCACATCAAAGCACCACAAGTGAGTCTCGCCGTCCGCTGCAGCGGTAACTGAAGCGTCAACTCTCGCATTGACTCTGTCATGTTTTGCAGTGACTTGTACTTCCGTTTTCAGCAGCCAGCTAGTTTCACAGTCAGCTACATTTAAAAGCATGCGAACAATTACTAGCGAGCTTTGTATATCATGTTCGAAGGATGCATTAATATCTCTGAGCGTGTAAATGTCCCTGAAGCTGATTCGGACTGGATGTCCTGATGAAATGAAACAGCTCATCATGATGCACATCGTTAGTAAGCATCGCAAGCTGAAGAATCACCAGGATTTTCATGGCTGAACTCACAGGAGTCTGTAATAATTGTGCACCGGTGCCGGCCAGCTTTATACTAGCTGGGGGCCGCTCTAACTAAGAGCCACGCCCTGACCGATGGTAACACTCGCATGTCGCGGGGAGGTTTAGTCGGCATTAAGGCGGTCGGTGAAAGCCCTCGTTTACCCCCCCCCCCCCCCCAAGGTCGCAGAAAGGCCCCATCCCCTCATGCAAATTGCTGAGTGATGAGCCTCTTGCTGGAAAGCCCTGCTTGCAGTGCTAGAATGTTGTGATGTTTTTAAGACGGAGATACCAATACGGGACGCTGTCTCAGATATTGCACCAACGGTTTTCCTTGCCGTGTCTGGCCATAGGGAAGTCGTTTGCTTCGGAACGCTGGTAATATGACGCCAGCGGCCGTCTGGCCTGTATCACGATGAGACCACTGATCACGGTCCTTTTCGGCGCCGGACACTTGCCTCGTCCGTCCCGTGGGTTATATAAGAGATATGTAGGGTGCAAGGCTGGCTGAATTTGGGTGGAATAGTTTATATATATAGTTAATAGTTATATATATATAGAATACATATATATATATATAGAATATATATAGAATAGAATAGAATATATAATATATAGAATAGAATATATATATATAGAATAGTTAAGTTTATTTTCAGCAAGAATACAGACGCGTGTAGTACAACAGCAGCCTACCAAACTCGCGGTAGGATTAGTTTCACACAAACGAGACGCTCACATATAAAATAACAACAAAAGAGAACGCTGGCCTTATCCGCCGCGTAAGTCGCTGGAGTTGGGTCATATGTGGTGTATGTATGTTGTCTCGTGGATTTAAGTGTGGAATATTTTAATCAGTGTAGATCAAGCATACAAATGTTTGCAATTCCGCAGAAGCTTCTCAACGTCACCGTTGACTTTGTTTGACCCCAAGGACATGCTAACGAAAAACAGGCCGCCGTGGCCATCCCCATCCCTTTTCCATCCATTTGCTACTAGTGATATATATATATATATATATATATATATAAATATATATATATATATATAAATATATATATATATATATATATATACATATGCTGTATTTGTAGCATTGCAGACCAGTTTTGCACAGCCCTATCTGTCTGCTTATGTATGGAAGTCAAAGCGAAATGTCAGATTAGAGGTGGTGAAATCGAATCTTGGCAAAATGGGGCAAAGGGCGCGTCGCTCATCCCACTCTATCAACATCCGCCTATTCAAACATTCGGGTTCCTGAAGGACTTGTGTCCTGTAGCAAGACCAGCGTTCATGTAGAAATGGTCAGCAACCACCTAGTCACGCAGTCAGCATCGGACCTGGCAGTCAGAACCAAACACTGGCAGCACTTGAGCTTTGCCTTGATTCAGCAGCATCTCGCTTTATGCCCGAAACAAGAGTCTTACTCACCCAAATGACCATTCACATAGACCGCAACAAGATGAGCCATGCTTTGATATTCACACCGTACCATTGACAGCAATCTTCCTTGCCATAAAGGGATTTCGTGGGGAAATGGCAACTCCATACTAGCTAAAATATCTTGGAGGCCGTTGGATATGAGCAGGCTTAGGCCCATCGGTTTAGGAACAGGGGGAACATGGCGCCACTTTTCAAGGCGAAAGCGGGGTTCAGCAATCTTGAATATCCCCCCCCCCAATTTTAAGATCTAAGTTGTATTTGACCTACTTTTGCACTACCTCAAACATGCATGCCGATTTATCTAGCTCACCAGCGACCTTCCTTAAAACGCACTGGATACAATTGCTTCATGTTGTAAATGACAGCGCTGACAGCATTGACAGCAGCGCAGGATGGTATGATGCACTCTTTTAAATGTCTACGGATCGACCAAGAGACCCCCGTGTGGCCAGAATGGCACATTGAAAGAAAAAATAGAACAAAGTCTTAGACCCTGCGCGCTCGCAGTTTAAGGAGCAAGAACAGCAATGGCCGCTGATATATGGGATGATCCCCTCTCCGAATGCAGGACAATAGAACACTGCCGGAATGTATGCATGTGGGCAAACCAAGTATTGGCATCAACTGAGTTTGGCACTCTATACCTGTAGATTTCGCTATGCGGTCAGACGCCATAAGCGTGAACACACGAACCAGCTGTTTCATGATTCATTGTGGACTTCGCGAAAGTAGTTGCTGCCTATGGATGCACACATTGGTGCGTTGAAATCGTTATAAGCGCTCAAAGGTATCATTATGTTTCAATTCATTTCATTTCTTCACATCACCTCAAATCATTTGCAATGTTTTTTTTTTAATGGCACACAACAACATGTAAAAATCCACACCAGGAGATGGAGGTGACAGGGGTCAGACAGGAAATTGAGCTTGTCCGGCAAAATATAATCACGGGAGTGGCAGTACAGCCAGAGGAGCATCTAAGACCAGCCACGATTGGTGCACTTTGATTTCGGTCCTATAGTGTTGCACGAAAAGAAACGGTATATACGGGCCCACCTCCCCCGCCGAATTTATCAGACGTTTTCGACAAGATTCTTAAAAAGGTGGTAGATTCTTGACGGTCTACCTCCCTGGGGCTGCCGGTATTTGAAAAAGGCGTAGATGTTAGTCCTCGTTTGCATTTTGCCATGCCAATCACCTGTTTTCCGTAACAGTATGATATGAGAACAAAAGAGAAATTACAGGCGCAGGGCATAATGGCTGGTGATTCCATTGTTATGGTGCAGGCTATTAACGAGTTGCAGTCATGCTTCAGCCATAGTTAGCATGACATGGCGATATCGCCAACAGCTGTCTTCGTTCAGGTAGTGTGCTTTACAGCCAAACAAGTTAAAAATGTCGTCAAGTTAGCAGGAAGCTGGTACATTACCTAGAAATACAAAAGTATCTCAACTGCATATATATATTAACAATGACAAAAATAGTATTGATAAGCACAGCTAGCTTTAAAAGGTGTTTCCGGCCTCAACTTAAATAAATCAATCTTCTAGGCTTGGAATAATTATAAGTCATAAATTCATAAAAAGCTTCGCTGTTAAAAACAAGCTGATACATGATGTAAAATATGTCCTGTTTCGCATCGTTCGCTATCCAAAACACGGAATTTGAACACATTGGACATCTTTGAAGTATGTAGATGACCCTACCATATACCAGGCGTGTCGAATTGACCAAGTAGATCGGCACTGCCAGTTGGAAGAGCACAAAGATAAGATAAGTGATTGAGCAACAACAAACAAGACGATATTAAACACTGACAAGTGTCAAGTCATGCATTTTTTTCACAGCCAAAAAACCATTAGCACTAACGGATATCATGGTCCAAGTAAAAAGCCTGCCAACTGCCATCATAACTAAGCCTTTAGGTGTAGCAATATCAAATGACATGTCATGGCAGGCACATGGGGATGGGATTGTAGCCAAAGCATCGAAAGCTCTATATATGCTCTACATAATGCAGAAGCATCAACCACCACAGGAACAGCTTGTTCGCGTTTATGTTACTTTCATCCGGCCACTGCTAGAAAATTGTGCACCGGTTTTTCATGCGGGTCTCACTGCCAAGAAGGCGCAACACCTTGAAAAAATGCAGAATAGAGCCTTGAAAGTCATCTTCGGCCATTTGGAAAAATACTCGCATATCTTGCAACGCTTGGGCATGGAAACCCTCGCTGACAGAAGAGAAAAACTATGCCTAAGGTTAGGAAAAAAAATACAAACGTCTCCCATGCATCGCAAACTGCTTCCGAAGCAGCAAGTGGCGATCTCCGGCAGAAATACCAGGAGCGCAAGCACATTGCAAACGTGTTGCTGTGGTATGCAACTACGCAAATCAAGTATTCCCTATATAACCACTCTCAAACATGTATATATATATATATTTATATATATATATATATACATATATATATATATATATATATATATATATATATACATATATATATATACATATATATATATATATATATATATATATATATATATATATATCCTATATATGTCGTATATATATATATATATATATGCATCTCTCTCTCTCTCTCTCTCTCTCTCTCTCTCTCTCTCCTCTCTCTCTCTCTCTCTCTCTCTCTCTCTCTCTCTCTCTCTCTCGCTGTATAGGTTTAGGGGAATAAATAGATATAAATATATATGTATATATATATATATATATATATATATATATATATATATATATATATATATATATATATATATATATATATATATATATCACTTTAGCCGGAATAATGAGATGTTGCATATATCTTCAGCTGTCATGGATGATACAACTTGAAGTTAGTGCAGATGGTGTGATTATTAGTTTCCTTAGAAACATTTCCTTTTAAAACAGCTACCTCTGATAGCTTAAAAACATAGGTTACAAATATTATTACCACACTGTTTATGCTGTACAGCATATCTCACCTAGCCAAAGTTGTACTACCTTTCCCGGCAAAACTATCAGCAGGAGCATTTCTTGCAGCTTGGTGGGAATATGTCGTATTTCAGAAACCCCTTTTTATCAGGCAATATAGCAATTGTATGCATCAAGGTTATAATTAAAATGTCTTCAAACCAATTTGGCACACACGGAGGCGCTGCCAGAGAGAAACCGGTCCATGTACCATGGAGGAACCCGCTGTTGTTGCTGCTGGAAAGTCTACTGTCGCGGCCACCGAAGATCTCGCTCTACCTGCCACGGAAGAAGTCCCCGTAACTATCATGGAAACTCCCCACTGACACGGAGTTAGCTGTTAGCTCTGCCGCGAGGAACACTGCTGGCTTTGTTGCAGGCACAGCTGGAGCGGTCGCAGCTCTGTCACGCATAGGGCGATGTCAGAACTTCCACAAAGAGAGCCACCGGTCCAAGCTACCGGAGAGGGTGCTAACGGTGTCATCGGAGCGGGGGGTCTACCGTTTCAGGTGCTGTACCCAAAACGCGATAGGGGTGACACCACGCGTTCCTCATTAGGAAGGAAAAGCTGAAAACTAAAGATTTCGCGACATGAAAACAACCCCGGATGGTGCATCGGTTCTCCACACACCACATTGGGCAGTCAAACTGGAATCTGGCGGACGAATAGGGCGAAGACGGCTTCCTGAGTGGAAAAACAAAAAATGCTCATCCTTACGGTCGAAAATGGAGGGGACGCGACGTCATTGCAGGGAAATTGGAATGCCCCTCCGCCCACCCGCACTCCGCACGGGAGATTTTCGGTTCAACAACAACTGAACACACACAGATTATTTAAATGGGATGTTTCACATTGTAAGATATTGAGGTGAGCATCAGATGCGATAAAATCGTTTACTTGTAAATAATAGTTTACATGTAAGTGGAAAAAAATTCGACAAGCAATCAGTAGTTATCAAATACGTTTATGAATACGGCATCGTTTGGATGCGTCGATAGGCGCGGATATTTGCTGTTTCGCGCTTGCTGAGCCCGAATACCGTCATGTGCTTGTGTGTTAGGCCTTTCTCGTGGTGTTTTATATTTGTCCGGAATCTTGTTTTGCATTCTTGCATCTATATTTCCGGTTATGGCGCTACTCCTACGTTCTCCGATCCCAGTCTTCTTTCAATCATAACCCTTACCACGGTAAAAATTCCCGTATTATGTAGATCAAAAGAGATTGGTGTTCAAATTTTGCACTCAACACATTGGAATGGTTGAAGGCAAACTGCTGTCCGTTCATGTCACGGATCATGCTGATGTATGCCAGACACGAACAATTTCATAATCATATTCGTATTGACCTTGAACACTGCACGGCCAGCGAGGTGCTGTCATTTGCGTGATGTTTTTATGTCGTCTGGATATCTGATCGACCTCAAAATAGTCCCTCCAAAACAGTCTGCAGACGTAAGCCCTCTTAAAAACAAGGGGGCTCAAAGTTTTGAAAAAGGCGTGGCTGTGAACTGCATGAAATGGTGAAAAATTAGGATGCCTGTTTCCGGGGCCCTTTCATTGAATACAGACATATCACCGGTTCCAAGCATATGTTGATCCACATCTTTATGTTTCTCGTACCACCCAAGCTCGGTAAGCTGTAAATGCGTACCCTGGCATCAATCTGAGACAATACACCAAACATGACAGGTTTCCGGTGTAACGGCATATGAACACAAGCAGGACACATCAGCGGATTTGACTCAAAATTTGTTAATATGAGCGGTCAAGTGGTGATATTCACTTGTAAATTTAAACTAAAAGACAGTTCTTGAATTTTTCACTCCTGCATTTCGGGAGTGATACAGTTTAGTGGCCAAGTTTCCTCGGGAAAAAAGAAACACGTGAAGTAAAATTTTCTTCCAAGCCTTGCTGGTATTTGCACCGGGCTCTGCTTTCGTGGTGTGGTGGTGAGACCAAAAAATAGGGGTTTGTGAATACTTTGCATTTGGCAGATAGCTGCCGATTGTGATGCATTTTCTAAACAAACCGAACTTAATGCGTGCAAGCAGCTGGAGCCGCTTGGGCTTTTGAGCTTGGAGGTACCAGGCGCCCTTGCTCTGTGCATACATAGACATGGTTCAGATGTAGGTGAGGCAGGACATAGCCATGGTGTTCAGGTTCTGTGAAGCCTCGTTTATGCTTGGTGGTTTCAAGTGAGCTCGGTTTTGGATGACATCTCAAAACCTGAGAAAGGGAAATAGGGCCTTGGCATGTGCGATTAGACAATGTCAGGCAGGCGTGCAATTCACATCAAATATGAGAAAAACGAGTGAAAAATTCCTCCTCATAGGGTGTTGCTTTACAATGAAAGCCGGCAATTCTAGAACATTGCCTGTGATGCTTGTGGATCGGTACCGGCCAGCTTTATACCGGCTGGAACCTGTCATAACCGTTGAGCCACGCCCGGGGTCAGCGGTCACACTTGCATGCTGGGGGAGGTTTGGTCGGCTGCGTCACGGCGGTCGTTGATAGCCCTCGTTTACCCGTCCCCCAAGATCGGAGAAGGGTCCAATCCCCTCATGCAAACTACTGAGTGATGAGCCTGTTGCTGGAAAGCTCTGCTGGCAATGCTACAATGTTGTAGATGCTTTTAAGACAGTAGAATGCTAGCGCCTGCGCAGTACGAACCGCCGGACGCTGTCGCAGATGGTCGCTCCCCGAGTTTTCCTTGACGTGTCCAGCCATAGAGAAGTCATTTGCTACCGAATGTTGCTAATATGACGTCAGTGGTTGTCTAGCCTGCATCGCCACTGGATCCCCAGACACGGTTGTTGTGGGGGCCTGACGCTGGCCTAGTCCGTCCCGGGTGTTATATAAGACATCTTTGGGAAGCCCATCTGGTTGAATTTGCGTGGAATAGTTCAAGCCAGTTTTGAGCAGGAACGCAATGGTCTGCAATACGGCAGCAGCCTATCAAACTTAGTGTAAGCTTAAGGTTGCATCAAGGAGCTGCTCACAAATGAAAAACAACAAAATAGAACACTGGCCTCGTCTGTTGCGTAAGTACGTGGGGTTGTGTCATGCATGACATATGTATGTTGTCTCGTGGGTTTAATTGGCGTGTAATATTTCATATTAGTTTAGTGCAAGCATACACATCTGTGCAACACATGAAGCATATCGAAGTCACCGTTGACCATGTAGTACTGTTAACCATTGACCACCGTTTGGCATCGAGGAAACGCCGACGAAACACCGGCCGCCGTCCCCATCCCTATCCCTATTTAATCAACTTACTACTAGTGATAAAGATATTGTCCCTGTAGCGTTAGAGACCAGGTTTGTATAGCTCAATCTATCTCCTTATGTCTGCAAGTCGATATGAAATGCTACCTGAAAGTGGCGGGGAAGGGCAATAGGGCGCCTCTAGGGCGCCTCTAATGATTTCGAGGGACCACTATGTGCATCCATCCGCAACAACTACCTTCATAAAATCCACGATAAAGCACGAAAGACGAAGTTAGTGTTTTCAAGCTTACAGCGACCGCAGGCATAGGGACATTTGCAGTCACTGAGTGCTTCACTTAGTTGGTGCCGATATTTGGTTTGCTCACCTCCGTACATTCGACAAAAAGTTTACCACCACCAACGCAATTTTCAGATATTCTTGGCGTTGAACTTCCTTTGTTGCACCTTAAACATGCATGCGATTTGCCTAGTCCACCAGCGATCTGCCTCAAACCTGCTAGATACAACTGCTTTATGTAGTAAAAGTCAGCATTTTATCCTGCCATAAAAGGCGGATGGGGTTATTGAGGGGAAACCCTAATTTCGTTTAGAAACAGACTTCATTCCGTCACTTTACATGGCCTTGATTCTTCTACACGGCTGCTCACAGTCCCCCTCCCCACGATCTTATGGAGTGCAACTGTGAGAACACATGTTTATTGTATGATGCATCCTGTTGAAGTGTCTCCTGATCGACCAAGGCAGCTCTGTGCCGCCAGAACAGCAGCCGGAACGCACTTTGAAAGGGAACGAATTGGCCCTTAAGCCTTAGACCAGCAATAATAATGTGCCTCCTTGTGTTCAACTCAGGGGACTCATTGCCCTGAAAGCGCAAAAGATCGCAGAAAGGATGAATGGAGTGGACCGAAAGAAGGTAAAAATGAAAATGGTCTACTCATGCTCGCCTCAGAACGTTATTCTTTTGCAGAACCGAAAAGTGAAAGAAGTAACACGAACAGCTTAAGACCCAGAGCCCTCCAACCTAAGGAGCAAGAACAGTATTGACCGCTGATGTAACGGATGCTTCCCTGTTCAAATGCAGGGCAATAGAACAGTACTAGAATGCATGCAAGTGGGCAAACCAAATATATTCGTCAACTGGGTGAGGCACCCAGTGACTACGTATGTCGGAGTATCTGCTGACGCTGATATGGTGAAAACACCAACGGCCTCCCTCATGCTTCATCGTCGACTTTACGGAGGTAGTTCTCACGGATGCATGCACACAGTGGTCTCTTGAGATCATTACAGGCGCTGAAAGTTGCCATATTATTTAAAGGCATTTCGTTTGTTTACATCAGTTCAAAAGAGTTGTATTTTTTTTGAAACACCCACAAGGAATGCACATATCCATACCTGCAGATGAAGGTAGCAGGGGCCGGACTGAGATTGAGTTTGTGTAACAAAATCTGGATAGGCAGGGGCGGTAAAGCCAGAGGGGACATGTAAAAGCAGCCACGATTGGCGCATTTAGTTTTCAGCCCTATGGCGTTGCACAAAAAGGAACGGTAAAAGAAAACCCAAACTCCTCCCGCCGAACTTCTCAGAGGCTTTCATGCCAGATTGATAGAATTGCGATTGGTTTCTGCCTGTCTATCTCCGTTGGGCTTCTGTTATTTAAGAAAGGAAATGTCTTTTTCTTTGTTTGCATTTTTCCATACTAACAACCTACTTGTCATATCAGTTGAATATCAGAACAAAAGAGGAAGTGCAGGCGCAGGTCATGATACCTGGTAACTCAACTGTTATGGTGCAGGCTGTTGACAAGTTGTTGTCATGCTTGAGGTAAAGTTGGCATGCCATGGCACAGTTGCAAACAGTTATGTTTTCTTTCAAATTATGTGCTTTACAGCTATTCCGTGTTACAAAAAGATGGTTAGTTTACACAGGAAACTGGTATATTACCTCGAAAAACAAGGTGCATGAATTCCATATATATAGATATATATTCAATAAAAATGGGAAAATATATTACTTTTTAGCACATTTGGTTTCCACCAGCATTTTGCGCGCTGCAGCTCGATGGGATTGATGTTTTTAGCATATAATGATTATGACTCATAAATCCGTAAACCAGTTTGCTTCTTAAAACAAGCAATGATAAATGATATGAACGCTTACCATTTCAAGCCGCTCTCCATCGAAAACCCTGCAGTTGAACACATTTGACACCTATGTGTTTTGGGTGATAAATATACATAAAAATTAAATGATATATATATATATATATATATATATATATATATCATTTAAGTCGGAACAGTGGGAGATGCAGCGTATCTCTTAATTTGTCATGGCTGACAACAGCATCTGCTGGTTAGTACACATGGTATGATCATAAGTTGCTTGAAAACCATCTTCTTATCAAAGTGTAACCTCTGTTAGTTTGAATGAATATGTTCCAAATACTGTCACCACACTGTTTATGCTGTACAATAGCTATCGCACAGCTGTCTCAGGTGGCACAAAGTTGTACTGATTTACGTTGTGACAATATCGGCATGAACATTTATTGCTGCTCGTTGGGTTGTATTACCGACTTATCCTTGCCTGCAAGGCTGCAGTCCTGACATTAATGTCGTGCGATGTGCACAGTAGTTCCTTTCTTGATTATCTGTAACTGTTGTTTTGTTGTTGTTTTCGCGGTTGCCTGCAAAAATGAATACATTTGTAACACCGCTACGAATTAATTGCCAAAGGATTGTTATTTCCATGGTAAGGATAGCAAGGCTGAGGTACCAAGATAGTTTTTCTTGCTTAGGATTATTTGTGCAATTACTAGTTAGCCGTGACACAACCATCGTGGTGCAACACCATTCTCGCTGGTGATAATCCTGAAACTTTGTTAAATCAGCCCTTACCAGCCATTCATAACTTATTAGCCGTTATCTCGCAGGCTTGACATAGGGTAGTCAACCAATGTGGTACTTTGTGTAATGTACGGGTCAACAGTGTTATTGTGGCACTACCTCAGTGCTGTACTGTGGCATGGCAGAATGAAGAATGATGCGGTTTTTGTATTGCAATACTGCATGTTTCCGACACCCTTTCACTGAATACCGCTATACCACCGCTTCGAAACATATTTTATATTACGTCGCAGAGGATCCACATCTTTATGTTCCTCGCACCAACAAAGCTCAGTAACCTGCAAGCACGTATCCTGGCATCAAGCCGAGACAAACACCAAATATGACAGGTTTCCGGTGAAACGGCATATTAACACGAACAGAGCGTTTGGGAGCGAGTCAGAGGTGAAAAGTCAGCATTTGACTTCAGGTGAGCAGGCTCAACGCACTTAACGAAACATCCAAAGGTAAGGGAGGGGGTTCGGGTAAATCGAGCTGTACGAGTAAGAAACGCCCTCCGGGCCGTACGTGCACTGGAACATGACGGGAGCGCCGCAGGCAGCGTACGCACGAGGATAGACACCAAGAGCGGCTGCGTTGTACAGGCGGCGTGCTCAGCCATGGCGGAAGCCACCTCAGGGGTATCGCCGATTGGCAAAGCGCTGCGTTACTTGTGGTAGCCACTGTTGGTAGCAGCAGCGTCGGCGGGCCTTTTCACGTCGGTGACGGAGGCCGCCGGCAGGTTGGTGCCAGACACATGGTAGCCAAACTCGTCCACAACATAGTCGACAGTCTGTTTCACACCATTGAGGTCGGCGTAACTAAACGAGCCGACGATAGGAAAGACGGGGATTTTACCGTCGAACTGGGTGCTGACACCGTCGACCTGGGGGTAGACACCGGCCGGGGCGTTGGCGGCGAAGCCGTTATAGGCGGCAGAAGCGTGTTTGGTGGCGGCCAAGTTCGTCGAGTATCTGGAGACGTCCGGTTGTACCGAGTAGGCCTGGCCGCTGTAGGGCTGGGCGTACTGGGCAGCCGCGACGGCCGCGACAGCGCACACTGCCATCTGAAAAAGACAGTCAACACAATATTTGTTGCTGAAAAGAGCTGGAGCAAGAAAAGCAGTTCCAATGAACGTTGCTGGTTGGAATAATTAGTACACAAAGGCTGTCATATATATATATATATATATATATATATATATATATATATATATATATATATACCGAACAATTGGTGCCGAGTGGGAAGTTGAAATCGCAATATTTATAAAACATCTGTAAGATAAAAAGGCATTTCCTTCATGCCGACGAGAAATAGAAAATGCAACTGCAAAAACAAAAATACAATCAACAAAAATGCAACCATACCACGAGAAACAGCTAAATCACACACCCTAACGCTCGTAGGTTCAATTCACCCTTATAGATCAACACTGCCACCGTGCAGTATGTCAAAGCACAAGTGAGTCGCCGTCCGCTACAGCGGCAACTCTGACGTAGCAACACTCGGAATGGCTCTAACGTCATAAAAAACATTCCATGACACAATAAAGCGATAGTGGGATCAAAATCATCCTATGGCGAGATTGTTGTATTCAGCAGGCATTTGCCTTTAAAAGCATGTAAAATCGGAACAGCCATAATAGTTTTCCTTAGACATTTGCGCCATCTTCGTAAAGTCACGTTAAAACCTCACCGCTTTGGCTGCGTTGTCTTATGTTAAGGATATGGTCATTTAACCATTCGTGTTTGGGGTGATGCATGCAGAATAAAGAACAATGGAAAACGGTGGGCAAGACTACACGCGCCTGGGGGTCTGTCCGCCGAGGCTTGGCCCGGGACCTCACTGTGCGGTATTTGCTAGACGTTCGAACGGGTGCGCATAAGGGGGCACCGACCTTTTCATGACTGGCGCGTGCAACCTGACTTGGACTTGGAACTCGCAAAGTCTCGAAGGGTTGCCTTGCCGCATCTAACCCTAGGGAAGTCGCTTGCTAGCTAATGCTTAACTCATTATCATTCCCTGCAGTTAACAACCATAACACATAACGCATTACGAGGGACGCAGGATAAAAAAGAGGGGATGTAATAACAAATGTCGCGATCACGCACCGCCTTACGCCATAGGTAACACAGCTGTTCGAACACCTGGTAGGTGAGGTGGGCATAACCCTGAGAAAAATGAGCCAGGAATAGCGCCGTAATCCAAAACGTAACTGCAAAAGCAGCCATACTGCCACGAAAAAGGAAAGAATTGTGAACAACACCACGAGAAAAGACCAAATCACGCGCATCTGACGCTCGTATGTTCAATTCACTCTAATATATCAGCACTGTCGCCTTGCGGCACGTCAAAGCACCACAAGTGAGTTTCGCCGTCCGCTACAGCGATCACTCTGTCGCGGCAACACTTCGCATTGACTCTGTCGTCGTCAGCGGTCAGTTGCATTTAAATTTTTGGCAGTCAGATCTTTTCAGCGGTATTTAAAAGCATGCGAACAATTATAAGCGACCTTTGTTTGGCAGGTATAAAGGTTGCCTTAATATCTCCAAGTGTGTAAAACTCCTTCAAGCTGATTGGGACTGGATCTCCTGGTGAAATGAAACAGCTCATCGTGATGCATATCGGTAGCAAGCAACGCAAGCTGAGGACTCACCAGGATTTTCATGGCTGAACTCGCTGGAGTCTGTGATGCTTGCGGACCGGTGCCGGCCAGCTTTATACCACCTGGGGGCCGCTATAACTGGGAGCCACGCCCTCGCCGACGGCACCACTAGCATGTTGCGGGGAGGTTTAGTCGGCTGCATTACGGCGGCCGGTGAAAGCCCTCGTTTCCCCGCCCCCCTCAAGACCGCAGAAAAGCTCCATCCCCTCATGCAATTTGCTGAGTGAGCTGCAATTTGTTGGGTTGGGTCATATGTGGTGTATGTATGTTGTCTCGTGGATTTAATTGTGGAATATTAAAATCAGTGTAGACCAAGCATAAAAATGTTTGCAATTTAACAGAGGCTTATCAACATTACCGTTGAATTTGCTTGACACCAAGGAGATTTTAACGAAAAACAGGCCACCGTGGCCATCCCGTCCCTTTTCCATCCATTTGCTGCTAGCAACATATATGTTGTCTTTGTAGCATTATAGACTAGCTTTGCACAGCTGCATCTGTCTGCTTATGTATGGAAGTCAACATGAAATGTCAGATTAAAGGTAGTGAAGTCGAATCTTGGCGAAAGGAGGGAAAGGGCGCGTCGCTCATCCCATTCAACCAACATCCGGCTATCTAAACATTTGAGTTCCCGAGGGACTTGTGTCCTGTAGCAAGACAAGCGTTCATGTAGAAATGTTCAGCAACCGCCTAGCCACGCAGTCAGTACCGGACATGGCAGTCAGTAGAAAACGCTGGCGGCACTCGAGCTTTGCCTTTATTTAGCAGCTTGTTGCATTATGCCCGCAACGAGAGTCTCACTCACCCAAATGACCATTCACATCGTCCGCGACAGGATGAGCCATTCTTTGGTATTTACACCATGCCATTGACAACGCTTACCGCAATCCCCCTTGACGTAAAGGGATTTCATGAGCAAATGGTAACTCCATACTGGCTAAAAGTTGCGGTGTCTGCGATGTCATTGAAGATGAGCATGCCTATGCACGTCGGTTTCGGAACAGGGGCAGCAGGGCCCCACTTTTCAAGGCGATAGCGAAGGTCAGCAGTCTTGAATGTCCCCCCTCCCAATCTTAAGATCTAAGTTGTATTTAAACTACTTTTGCACGATCTTAAACATGCATGCCGACTTAACTAGCTCACCAGCAACCCTCCTCAAGCCGCACTGTATACAATTGCTTCATATCGTAAATGACAGCATCTTATGGTTTCATAACGGCGAACAGACATACTGAGGGCAAACCCAGGGTTCCTTCAGTAGCAAAGGTTCCCTGTTGTCCTTTCATATAGGCTCGGTTCTCCTCCATGGCTGATTACAGTGCCTTCAACGCACGTCTATGGAGCGCAGAATGGCATGATGTATTCTTTGAAATGTCTACGGATCGACCAAGACACCCCCGTGTCTCCAGAAAGGCACATTGAAAGAAAAAATATTACGAAGTTTTAAACCCTGCGCACTCGCAATCTGAGGAGCAAGAACAGCAATGGCCGCGGATATAAGGGATGATCCCCTCTCCAATTGCAGTACAATAGAACACTGCCGGAATATATGCATGCAGGCAAAGCAAGTAATGTCATCTACTGAGTTAGGCACTCTATAACTGCACATTTCCGTATGTCTGCAAGCGCCATAAGCGTGAAAACACGAACCAGCTGCTTCATGATTCATCGTCGACTTTGCAAAAGTAGTTGCTGCCTATGGATGCACACATTGGTCCCTTGAAATCGTTCTAGGCGCTCAAATGTACCATTATGTTTCAATTCATTTCTTTTTTCACATCACCTGAGATCATTTGGAATGTTTTTTGATGGCACACAACACAAATGTAAAAAACCCACACCAGGAGATGGAGGTGACAGGGGCCAGACAGGAAATTGAGTTTGTCTGACAAAATCTAATCACGCGAGCGGCAGTACAGACAGAGGAACACCTAAGACCAGCCACGATTGGTGCATTTTGATTTCAGCCCTATAGTGTTGCACAAAAAGAAACGGCATATACGGACCCACCTCCCCGCCGAATTTATCAGACGTTTTCGACAAGACTCTTAAAAAACGTAGTAGGTTCTTTACGGTCCACCTCCCTGGGGCTGCCGGTACCTGAAAAAGCGTAGTTGTTTTCGTTTGCACTTTGCTATGCCAGTCACCTGTTTTTCATAACAGTATGATATCAGAACAATAGAGAAATTACAGGCGCAAGGCGTTATGGCTGTGAATTCCATTGTTATGGTGCAGGAAATTAACCAGTTGCAATCATGCTTGAATCAAAGTTAGCATGACATGGCACTATCGCAAACACTTGTCTTCTTTCAGGTAGTGTGCTTTACAGCTATACAAGATAAAATATGTCGTCAAGTTAGCAGGAAGCTGGTACATTACCTAGAAATACAAAGTATTTCAACTGCATATATTTATTAACAATGAGAAAAAAATGGTATCTATAAGCACATATGGTGTTGAACAGGTTTTTTCCGGCTTCAACTTCAAGAAATCAATATTCTAGGCTGGGAATAATTATAAGTCATGAATTCATAAAAAGCTTCGCTGTTAAAACAAACACTGATACATGACGTAAAACGCGTCCCGTTTCACATAGTTCTCTATCCAAAACACGGAATTTGAACACATTGGACATCTCTGAAGTATGTAAATGACCTTACCATCTACGGGGCGTGTCGAATTGCCCAAGTAGATCGGCACTGCCAGTTGCAAGAGCACAAAGACAAGAGAAGTGATTGGGGAACAGCAAACAGGATGATATTGAACACTGACAATGTCAAGTCATGCATTTTTCACAGCCAAAAAACCATTAGCACTAACAGATATCATGATTCAGTTAAAAAACTGCCCACTGCCCCCAAAACTAAGCCTTAAGGTGTAGCAATACTAAATGAAATGTCATGGCAAGCACATGTGGATGGGATTGTAACCAAAGCGTCGAAAGCTCTATATATGCTCTACGTAATGAAGAAACACCAACCACCACAGGAACAGCTTGTTCGTGTGTATGTTACTTACATCCAGCCACTGCTAGAAAATTGTGCACCGGTATTTCATGCGGGACTCACTGCCGCACTGGCGTTGAAATTTATTTTGCTCTGCCTTAAAACTTGATTCGATTTGCCTAGTCTACCAGCGATCCGCCTGAAACTTTCTGGATACAACTGCTTCATGTAATAAAAGTCAGCATTTTATCTGCAGTGAACGGCTGACGAGGGTAGTGAGGAGAAATCCAAGGTTTATTTAGTAGCAAGGACTTCATTCCGTCACTTTACATAGCCTTGCTTCTTCTGCGCGACTGCTTACAGTCCCCCTCTCCCACGTGCTTATGGAGTGCAACTGCGAGAGCACATGTTTATGGTATGATGCATCCTTTTAAAGTGTCTCCGGATCGACCAAGAGGCCTCCGTGCCGCGAGAACAGAAGCCGGAAGACATTCTGCACTGGACCGAAATGGCCCTTCAGACCTAGACCAGTAATAATAAGGTGCCCTCCTAGTGTTCAACTTCCGGGGCTCCTTGCCTTGAAGGCGTAATGGGCCGCAGAAATGATGAATGGAGTAGATCGAAAGGAGGTGAAAATGAAAATGGTCCGCTCGTGCCCGCCTCGAACGTTATGCTCTTCCAGAACTGACCAGCGACAGAAGCAACACGAACAGTTCTAGACCCAGAATCCCCGCAATCTAAGGAGCAAGAACAGCAATGGCAGATGATGTAATGGATGCTCACCTGTTCGAATGCACGACAATAAAACAGCGCTAGAATGTATGCTAGTGGGCAAACCAAATATATGCGTCAACGGGGTGAGGCACCCAGTGACTACGTAACTCGGGACATCTCCTGACACTATTACCGTGAAAACGCTACTGAGCTCACTCACGCTTCATCGTCGAATTTACGAAAGTAGTTCTCACGGATGTATGCCCACAGTGTTCTCTTGAGATCATTAGAGGCACCGATAGTTGCCATATTATTTAAAGGCATTTCGTTTGTTTACATCAGTTCAAGTGAGTTGTAACTTTTTTGAAACCCCCACAAGGAATATACATCCATACCTGCGGATGAAGGCAGGGGAGACCGGACTGGAATTGTGCCTGTCCTTCAATATTTGTACAGAGGAGGGGCAGTACAACCAGTTTCGGCATATAAAATCAGGCCACGAATGGTGCAATTAGTTTTCAGCTTTATGGCGTTGCACAAAAAGGAACGGTAAAAAATAACCCAAACTCCTCCTGTCGAACATCCTAGACGCTTTTATGTCAGATTGTTAGGAGTGTGGTGGTTTCCTGTCTATCTATCTATCTATCGCCCCTGGACTTCGGTTGTTTAAGAAACGTGATGTATTTTCTTTGTTTGTATTTTCCCATGCCAATGACCTACTTGTCATATCAGCTTGATATCAGAACTACAGAGAAATTACAGGTGCAGGTCACGATACCTGGTGACTCAGCTGTTATGGTGCAGGCTGTTGACGAGTTGTAATCATGCCTGAGGTAAACTTGGCATGGCATGGCACAACTGCAAACAATTATGACTTCTTTCAGATTATGTGCTTTACAGCTATTCTGTTACAAAAGGTGGTTAATTTAGAAAGGAAACTAGTACATTATCTCGAGAAACAAGATATCCCAAGTGCATGTATCTTAATATATATATATATATATATATATATATATATATATATATATATATATATATATATGTCTGTGCGTGTGTATAGATATCTCTCTTATTAAAAATCGGGAAATATATTAGTGTTTAGCACATTTGGTTTCCACCAGCATTTTCACGCTGCAGTTCGATGGGATCAATATTTTTAGCATAGAATAATCATGACTCAGGAATCAATAAAAAATTTGCTTCTTAAAACAAGCAATGACAAATTATATGAAATGCTTACCTTTCATGCCGCTCTCCGTAGAAAACCCTGCGGTTGAACACATTTGACACCTATGTGTTTTGGGTGATAAACAGATATCATTTTAGTCACGTAGCTCAAAATTGATTAGTGTTCGAAGCTTGCACTCAACACATTGAAGTGGTTGAAGGCCAACTACTGTTTGTTGATGCCACGAATCGTGCTGATATATGCCAGACCCGAACAGTTGTATAATTATATTCGTATTGACACCACCTCGTTGGCACTGCACGGCCAACGAGGTGGTGTCATTTGCGTGATGTTTCTGTGGCATCGTGGATGTCTGATTGACCTCGAAGTTGTCTGTCCAAAATAGTCTGCAGAAGTTCGCGGACGTCAAGCTTAAAAACAAGAGGACTGAGTATTAAAAAAGGCCTGGCTGTGAACTGCATGGAAAGGTGAAAAAGGATGCATGTGCTCTCCACCTTTCCACCAACGTGTAATCAGCCTTCGTTTAACTAGTGGTGTAAAGTTAAATCGAAAACACCATCCTCGAAAAACAATCAGTATTTATCAAATAACTTCATGAATACAGCATCGTTTGAGTACGTAGAGGCGCGGAATGTTTGCTGGTTTGCTGGCTTTTTTTCATTTACGTATCTAGTTATGGACTACTCATGCGTTCTTCGATCCCAATCTTCTTTCAATAATAACTCTTACCAGTGCACAAATCCTCGTTGCACGTGGCACAAAAGTGATTCATGTTCGAATCATGCACTCAACACATTAAAACAGTTGAAGGCCAACTGCTGTCCGTTGATGCCAAGAATCGTCCTGGATGTATGCCAGACACTACTTGTTTTATAATTATATTCGTATTGACCTTGAGCACTGCGCGGCCAGCGCGGTGGTTTCATGTGCGTGATGCTTCGAAGGCGTCGTAGATGTCTGATTGACTTCGAAATAGTCTGTCCAAAATAGCGTGCAGAAGGTTAAAAAGGTGGACGTCGAGCTGAAAAACAAGAGAACTTTAAATCTTTCAAAGGGCATGGCTGTGAACTGCATAGAATGGTGAAAAATTAGGACGCGTGTGTTCGCCACCCTTTTATTGAGTATAGCCATACCACCGCTTCCAATCGTATTTTCTACTACGTGGAACACGACCCACATCTTTATGCTCCTCGTACCAACCAAGCTCGGTAAACTGTGATACGTACCCTTACATCATGCTGAGACAAAACACCAAACATGACAGGTTTCCGGTGTAACGGCATATGAACACAAACAGAACGTTCGGAAGCCAGTCAGAGATGAAAAGTCGGAATTTGATCGAATGTGAGCAGGCTCAGAGCAATTTCTATTTCTTTCTTTCTTTCCTAGCCTTCTAAAAAACGCGAAGGTGTGGGATGGGGCTCGGGTGGACAGTGCTGTACGAGTAAGAAACGCCCTCCGGGACATACGTGCCCTGGAACGTGGCGGAAGCGACGGAAACAGCGTGCGTCTGAGCGTAGACGGGGGAAAGCGGCTGCGTTGTACAGGCGGGAGTGCCCAGCCTTGGCGGCGGCAACTTCAGGGGTGTCGCTGATCGGCAGAGTGCTGCATTTCTTACGGTAGCCGCTCTTAGTAGCAGTAGTCTTGGCGGGCGTCTTCACGTCGGTGACGGCAGCCGCCGGCAGGTTGGTGCCAGACACACGGCAGCCGGACTCGTCCACAACGTAGTCGACCATCCCTTTCACACCATTGAGATCCACGTAGCTAAACGAGCCCTTAATAGGAAAGACGATAATTTTCTGTCGAATGTGGTGCCGAGACCGTCGTCCTGCGGGCGGAAACCGGCCGGGGCATTGGCAGCAATGTTAACGCCCCGGCCGTATTTGTCGTTGAAAGGAGTTGGAATAAAAGAAACAATTCCAAAGAACGTTGCTGCTTCAGATATTTACCAGACAAAGGCAGTCGTATATTTTCCATTGAAACCTCATTAGGCGTTCGAACGGGGGCCGCATAACGGGATATTTGGCCTATTCATGGCTAGCACGTTTAGCCTGCCCTCGAATTGGGACTTGCATAAGCCCCATGGGGTCGTAAATTCCCATGAGGTCGCCCTCCACGTTTAACCATAGGGAAAGTTACTTGCTACCGAATGTTTTATTCATGATGACTCTCTGCACTTTAGAACCACCACCCTGTCTGGTTCAAGACTCCAAATCCTTTTTTTCTGAGCCTGAGGCACGTGAACTTTTGCAACCGAGTACCGAAAAGAACGAATAAAGGAATTCATCCAGATACGTATGCCATCATAGCCACATCACATGAAAACCTACTTTCATTGTCATCCCGACGAGTAGAGGACAAAGGGAAGAAGGAACGCAACGGAAAACGTCCAGATCATGGGCCGCTTTACGCCATGGGTCACACAGCTTTCCGGACAATTGGTAGATGAGGCAGACGAAATACAGAAAAACAACCCAGGAATAGGGCCGTAATCTAAATTGCAACTGCAAAAGTAAAAATGATGTCACGAAAATATGCAACAATACCACGAAAAACAGCCAAATTACACGCACACAACGTCCGTAGATTTAATTCGTGTTCATAGATGAACGCTGCCACCGTGCGGCATGTCAAATCACTGCAAGTGAGTCCGCGGTCAGCTACAGCGGCAACTCTGCGTGACAACTTTCGCAGTGACAATGACGTCATACAAGCATTCCGTAAGACAATGAACCGATGGTATGATCAAAATCATTCTTACGTGAAAAAAATTGCTACACTTGGCAGAAATTTGCATTTAAAAGCTTGCGAAAAATTACTAGTGAGCTTTGTATATCATATATGAAGGTTGCCTTAATACCTCCAGGTGTGGAAAAGCTGCTTCAGGCTGCTGATTGGGACTGGATCTCCTGATGACATAAAACAGCTCATCGTGACGCATCGTGACTCATCGTGACCCTATGGCGCGGCCCACCGTTAAAACCGGGTCCAAGACTTTGTTATCTTGTTTCTTTTAATGTGCCTTTCTGACGCCACGGGGGCCTCTGTTTGCTCAGGTCCGTTCGCCGTTCATGATAGAATAACATGCTGCCTGCCATTTACGACACGAAGCGATTGTATTCAGTGCGGCTTGAGAAGGGTCGCTGGTGAACTGGATAAATCGGCATGCATTTTTAATGTAGTGCAAAAGTAGGTTAAATACAGCTTACATTTGAAGATGGATGGGAGACATTTAAGACTGCTGACACCCCACTTTCCGCCTCGAAAAGTGGGGACCTGCTCACCTCTGTTCCTAAACCGATGTGCGTAAGCCTACTCATATTCAATGATCTCCAAGATACCCCAACCTTTAGCTAGTATGGAGTGGCCATTTGCCCACGAATTATCTTTATGGCATGGGAGATTGCGGTTAGCGCTGTCAATAGCACGGTGTAAATATCAGAGCATGGCTCGTTTTGTCTCGGTCGATATTAATGGTCATTTGGGTGAGTGGGACTCTTGATGCGGGCATAATGCGAGATGCTGCTGAATAAAGGCAAAGTATGAGTGTTGCCAGTGTGTAAAGGTCAGATACTGACTGCATAGCTGGACGGTTGTGGACCATTTTTGCATAAACGTTTGTCCTCCTACAGGACACAATTCCTTCAGGAACCAAATTGTTAAGTAGCTGGACGTTGGTAGAGTGAGATGAGCGACGCGCCCTCTTCTCCTTTTCGCCAATATTCGATTTCACCGCCTTTAATCTGGTCTGTCACGTTGACTTGCATACATAAGTAGATAGATAGAGCTTTGCAAAGCTGGTCCATAATGCTAAGACAACATCTAAATCAGTACCAGCAAATGGATGGCAAAGGGATGGGGATCGCCACGGCGGCCTGTTTTTCGTGAGCATCTTATTGGTGTCAAACAAAGTCAACGGTGATGTTGATAAGCTTCTGTGTGATTGAAGGCATTCGTATGCTTGACCTACACTGTATAAATATTCCACAATCAACCCCACGAGACAACATGCCGACACCACATATGACCCAACCCCAACCGACTTACGCGGCGAATAAGGCCAGCGTTCTGTTTTTTATATGTGAGCGTCTTGTTTGTGTAAAATTAATCCTACCGCGAGCAGGCTGGCAGGCTGCTGGTGTACTACACGCGTCTGTATTCTTGCTGAAAATAAACTTGAACTATTCCAACCAATTCACCCAGCCTGGCACCCGAATCAATCTCTTACATAACACACGGAACGGACGAGGCAAGCGTCCGGCGCCGAGAAGAACCGTGGTCGTTGATCCATTGGTGATACAGGCCAGACGGCCACTGACGTCATATTATCAGTAGTACGAAGCAAATGACTTTCCCATGGTCAGACACAGCAAGGGAAAACTACAGGTACGAATATCTGAGACGGCGCCCAGTATTTCCATCTGAGGCGGCTCGTACCACGCCGGTGCTAACACTCTACGGTCTTAAAAGCATCAAAACATTGTAGCACTGCACAGCAGAGCTCTCAGCAACAGGCTCATCACTCAGCAATTTGCATGAGGGGATGGGACCCTTCTCCGACCTTGGGGGACGGGGGAAACGAGGGCAATCACCGACCGCCGTGAGGCAGCCGACTAAACATCCCCGCAACATGCGAGTGTTACCCTCCGGTCACGGGTGTGGCTCCGAGTTAGAATGGCCCAGCTGGTATAAAGCTGGCCGGCACCGGTCTACAAGCATCACAGACCCCAGCGAGTTCAGCCATGAAATTCCTGGTGAGTCTCCGCTTGCGATGCTTGCTACCGATGTGCATCACGATAAGCTGTTTCATTTAACCAGGAGATCCAGTCCCAATCAACAGCTTCAAGGAACTTTCCACATTGGAAATATTGAGGCAACCTTCATGCATGATATACAAAGCTCGCTAATAATTGTTCGCATGCTTTTGAATATTGCTCAAAGGATCTGACCGCCGCAAAATTCGATGTAGCGGACGGCGAAAGTCACCATTGAATGACCATCGAACGTTCCATGCGTGTGATTTGTTGTTTTTTTGTCGTGGTGTTGTTGACATTTTTTCTTTTTTTGTGACAGTATCGTTGCTTTGCAGTTACATTTCGATCACGACTCTGTTCCTGTATTATTTTTCTCAGAGTTATGCCCACCTCACCTAGCACGTGTTCACATAGCTGTGTTACCTATGGTCGTATAGGCGGTGCGTGATCGCAACATTGTTATTGCATCCCTGCTTGCTTTTATCCTGCGTCCCTCGTAATGCGTTATGTGTTATGGTTGTAAAATGCAGAGAATAACAATTGAATTAAGCATTAGTCAGCAACGATTTCCCTATGGCTAGATGCGGCAAGGCAACCCTTCGAGATTTGCGAGTTCCAAGTCCAAGGCAGGCTGCACGCGCCAGTTATGGATAGGTCGGATGCACCCCTATGCGGCACCCGTCCGAACGTCTAGCAAATACCGCAAGGAGAAGGTCCCGGGCTAAGCCTCGGCGGATAGACCCTCAGGCGCGTGTAGTCTTGCCCCACCGTTTTTCATTGTCCTTTATTCCTTGCGTGCCTCATTATTTGCTCACGTGCCTCAGGCTCAGAACAATAGGATTTGAAGTATTGGGACCAGACAGGGTCATAGTTTCTAGACTGCAGAGAATCGTCATGAATTAAGCATTCGCTAGTAGTAATAGTAACTTCCCTATGGTTACTTCCCTACGGTAGTAGTAACTTCCTAAGGTTAAATGCGAAATGCGACCCCATGGGACTTTGCAAGCCCCGAGTCCAGGGCAGGCTAACGCACCAGCCATGAAAAAGGCCAAATATCCCGTCTATGCGGTCCCCTTTCGAGCACCTAGCACATACCGCAACCGAGGGGTCCCTGTGCGACTTAGAGCCTCGGCGAATAGACTCCCAAGGTTCGTGTAGTCTTGCCCCACCGCTGGTCCATTGTTCCCTTTCTCATGCATGAAATCAGCATAAAGAAATGGTTAAATGGCCATATCCTCACTATAAGTACAAGATAGGAGATTTTCACCCTGACGTCTATGATGGCATACGTGCCTGGGTAAAATTCCTATTGGTGTTGCTGACGTTTACTAGGCTCTACAAGTTCAGGTGTATCGAGCTCAGAGAGAAGAGAATTTAAAGTCTTAAACCGGACATGGCCGTGCCTGTAAACTTCAGAGAACAAATGTGATACAGCCCCTTTAACAGAAGTGATTTAGAGGTTTCAAAAAATGTTTCTCCAAAGTCACTGCTTTGTTGCAACAACGCACGCAGCCGTTATATGCCGCACGGTGACATTAAACTCCAAGGTGACACCAACTCCAAAGGATGTTAACGTGAAGGAAATGCCTTTTTATCTACAGATGTTTTACAAATATTGCGATCTCAACTTTCCACTCGGCACCAAAGGCTCGGTAAATATATGACAGGCCTTGTCTACTAATTATTTCAAGCAGCAAAGTTCTTTGGAACTGCTTTTCTTGTTCCAGCTCTTTTCAACAACAAATCTTGTGTGGACTCTGTCCTTTTCAGATGGCAGTGTGCGCTGTCCTGGCCGTCGCGGCTGCCCAGTACGCCCAGCCCTACAGCGGCCAGGCCTACTCGGTACAACAGGACGCCTCCAGATACTCGACCAACTTGGCCGCCCCCAAATACGCTTCTGCTGCCGCCTATAACGGCTTCGCTGCCAACGTCCCGGCCGTGTCTACCCCCAGGTCAACGGTGTCAGCACCCAATTCGGCGGTAAAATCCCCGTCTTTCCTATCGTCGGCTCGTTTAGTTACGCCGACCTCTATGGTGTGAAACAGACGGTCGACTATGTTGTGGACGAGTTTGGATACCACGTGTCCGGCACCAACCTGCCGGCGGCTGCCGTCACCGACGTGAAGAGACCCGCCGACGCTGCTGATACGAATAGTGGCTACCACAAGTAACGCAGCGCTCTTGCCAATCGGCGATACCCCTGAGGCGGCCTCCGCTATGGCTGAGCACGCCGCCTGTACAACGCAGCCGCTCTTGGTGCCTACCCTGAGACGTACGCTGCCTCCGGCGCTCCCGTCACGTTCAAGTGCACGTACGGCCCGGAGGGTGTTTCTTACTCATACAGCTCTATTTACCCGAACCCCTCCCTTACCTTTGGATGTTTTGGTAAGTGCGTTGAGCCTGCTCACCTGCAATCAAATGCTGACATTTCATCTCTGACTCGCTCCCAAACGCTCCGTTTGTGTTCATAAGCCGTTTCCCCGGAACCCTGTCATATTTTCGACGTAATACAAAATATGCTTGGAAGCGGTGGTATAGCTGTATTAAGAGAGGGTGGCGAACACATGCATCCTAATTTTTCACCATTCCATGCAGTTCATAGCTGCGGCGCCTTTTTGAGCACTTCAAGTCGTCTTGCTTTTAAACCCGACGTCCGTGAACTTTTGCGGACTGTGGCATCAACGGACAGCAGTTGGCCTTAAACCATTTAGTAATAAAAATAACTAATAAATAAATAATAAACACAATAATAAATAGAATAATACAATTTAATACTAATAACTTGAGTGCACGTGTCGAACACCAATCACTTTTGCGCTACGTCATACGAGGGTTCGTGCAGTGGTAAGAGCTATGATTGAGAAAAGACCGGGATCGAAGAACATAAGAGTAGCGCCATAACCACATATATAAATAGAAAGAAAATGATGCAAAGTCCAGGGCGAATACAGAACACCACGAGAAAAGGGTAAAACGCAAGCGCGGGACAATCTTCGGGCTCAGCAATCGCGCAACAGCAAACATCTGCGCCCCTTGACGTACTCGATGACGTACTTGACGTAGCGATGTCGTATTCATGAGCACAATTCATAATTACTGATTGTTTGCCAAGAGCATATTTTTCACTGAAATCTTGACCATTAGTTACAAGTGGGCTGGTTTTCAGAGAGCTAGAATCGGTTTTGAACTAGGGTGGGAGTGAAAAATTCCGTCGCAAAAAGACCGTGCGGGGGTGAAAAATCAAGTTACAAAACATTGAACTTATGATCTCGTGACTGCTGGTTCAGCAAACAAAGACATGTATTTCAAGTTGGCATGGACGTAGTATCCAAAACCTGAGAAAACTTCTTGGTTTTTAAGATCTTAGGCCATTAAAGTGGAACAGAATACATTAAAGCATCATAATTTCATGACGGTGTAATGGGCATAACAAATTATTAACGCCAATAATTTTATGCTGCACTTTGCAGTTCCTTTCCCCAGCACGTTTAACACAAACCAAAGAAAAGTAATTCAATAGCAAAAAAACAGAAAATTCAGAAAACATAAAAAACAAAAAAATCATTGAACGCCTACACATCAGCCAATCGCCAGTCAAACACTATAGACATACGTTTGGCTTCTGTTAAGATGGGGCGAGGGAAAACAAAAATTTTGTATCGTTGCTTACACAATACCAATACTTATTACGATGAAAGTAGCATAACTATGCCTAACCTAAAGAGGCCTTACTTCATCTCATCCTGTCTAACCTGTTTGTATCACAGCAGCAGTTGTGAGTTACTGGATCCTTGCACTGTATCTATTGCCATTTCCCATGCACTTAACCAACATAACCTAACTTAGAGTAGCCCATACTTTGAATATCATCTCAACTCACCTATCTGTTGACCGCAGCGTTTCTACTAAAAACACGATAAAGCGAAGTTTTGGCTGGTTTCAACTTGCAATTGTGTTCAGTTCACTTGTGTATGCTTGCTGACATCACAAAACATGACAACACAAATCAAAACACTTAAAACCACCCTGGACAGCTTATTTTGTTTGCTATGGTTAACCCATGGCAAGGGCAATAATGAGTATCCTCCACAAAACAATCACTCTTCTCCAAAAGTAACATAACTTGCGGATGACCATGCTAGTATTGTTGCTTGCTTTTTCAGCTGCACCAAAAAGGCATTTATTTAGGGTTTTTTACTCATAGTTCATGACAAAGTTTGAGATGTTGGCTTCACATTTTAAATGGGATGGTCTGACTATTTGTTACATACTAATATTAAACTCATATTATATTTGCTATGCGGATTAGAGTATCCCTGGGTTAAAAATATGCATATATACAGTAGAATCATTTGCCAGTCAGGAAACCATCACCATAAACATCCTGTTGAAGCAGCCATGAGGGACCACTTCAAGTAATTTGGGGTAAATAATCAAGAATATAGAATAAAATAAGCCCGTTGCATGCCTTGTGCCATCAAAAGTTGTATTATGAAAAAACTCGATGGATTAAAACGGAAAATGGCTAACTCTGGTTACCAATCATTTGTTAAAAGCAGGTGAGGTAAGCAATTACTTGAACCAATGGTGACTTACTGGCTTCTTCTGCTCCCCCAAAACAAAGTCAGCACTTTTTGCATGATCTGCTGGCAGACAGTGTCATCCCACTCGCCCCGCAAATATAAATATAAATCATGCCCACCAACCTACAAGATTAAAATGCGTATATCAGTAACATGCGTAAATAAGTAAGAGGTGTGCATGATAAACATCTCCATAGGGCAAAACTTCGCCTTCAAACACTTCCGTATTAGCTGCGTTAGTTCTGTACCAAAGCTCTATGTGTCGGCATTAGAATAGCTTTGTCAGGTAGCCTGGTGAGTTCGACACTCGAAAGGCTTAGATTTGTCGTTATTGAGCACCGCCATGAATCAAGAAAACGGCTAACCGAGGGTCTAACAGGGCAAAAGTGGCGGTAAAAATAAGTTCCGTGTTTTCCATTGTCTCCTTCGTTGTCTCCTTATCCTGTTGTACAGCATAGGCAGTGTCGTAGGAATATTTGTAACATATGCATTTAAACTAACGGAGGTTACACTTTGATAAGAAAATGCTTTTCAAGCGAGTACTGATCATACCATGTGCACTAATTAGCAGATACTTTTCCCACCCATAACAAATTAAGAGATACGCTGCATCTGCCACTGTTGACTAAAGTAATATCTATTTATCACCCAAAACACGTAAATGTCAAATGTGTTTAACTGCAGGGTTTTGTATGGAGCGCGGCATGAAAAAGTAAGCGTTTCATATCATTTATCATTGCTTGTTTTAAGAAGCAAACTTATTTAAGGATTCATCAGTCATAATTATTCTATGCTAAAATATTCATCCCATCGAGCTGCAGCGTAAAAATGCTGGAGGAAACCAAAGTGCTAAAAAGTAATACATTTCTCCATTTTTAATGCAGAGAGGGGGATATATATAATATATATATATATATATATATATATGTGTATATATATATATATACACACCTATATCTATATATATGAAACTGGGATATCTTGTTTTTAAGTTATATATGTTTCTTGTCTAAACTAACCACCTTTTTGTAACAGAATAGCTGTAAAGCACATAATCTGAAAGAAGTCATAATTGTTTGCAGTTGTGCCATGCCATGCCAAGTTTACCTCAGGCATGATTACAACTCGTCAACAGCCTGCACCATAACAGCTGAGTCACCAGGTATCGTGACCTGCGCCTGTAATTTCTCTGTAGTTCTGATATCAAGCTGATAGGACAAGTAGGTGATTAGCATGGGAGAATACAAATAAAAAAATGCATCACCTTTCTTAAATAACACAAGCCCAAAGGCGACAGATAGGCAGGAATCCACCACACTCCTAGCAATGTGACATGAAAGCGTATAGGATGTTCGACAGGAGGAGTTTGGGTTATTTCTTACTGTTCCTTTTGTGCAACGCCATAATGCTGAAAGCTAATTGCACCAATCGTGACTGGTTTTATATGCCAAAACTGGCTGTACTACTCCTCCTCTGTTCAAATATTGTTAGACAAACACAATTCAAATCCGGTCCCTTCTACCATCATCTGCAGGTATGGATGTGTGTATTCCTTGTGGGCATTTCAAAAAAGTTACAACTCATTTAAAGTGATATAAACAAACGAAATGCCTTTAAATAATATGGCAGCTTTCAGCGCCTCTAATGATCTCAAGAGAACACTGTGGGCATACATCCGTGAGAACTACCCTCGCAAAGTCGACGATGAAGGATGCGGGAGCTCATTAGTGTTTTCACGGTAATAGCGTCAGGACATATCTCGACATACGTAGTCACTGGGTGCCTCACCCAGTTGCCGCATATATTTGGTTTGCCCACCTGCGTACATTCTAGCACTGTTCTATTGTCCTGCATTCGAACAGGGAGCATCCATTACATCAGCGGCCATTGCTGTTCTTGCAATTATATTATTGCAATTGGAGATATTGCAATTATCCATGCAATTGGGATATCTTGTTTTTTAAGTAAATATGTTTCTTGTCTAAAGTAACGACCTTTTTATGACAGAATACTGTAAAGTGCACAATCTGAAAGAAGTCATAAATGTTTGCCATTGTGCCATGTTATGCCAAGTTCATCTCAGGCATGATTACAACTCGTCAAACGCCTGCACCATAACAGTTGAGTTACCAGGTATCAAGACCTGCGCATGCAATTTCCCTCTTGTTTTGATATCAAACTGATATGACAAGTAGGATGTTAGCATGCAAAATGCACACAAAACAAAACAACACTTTTCTTAAATAACAGAAGCCCATGGGAGATAGATTGGCAGGGACCCATAACCATCCTCTGGGGAAGTATTTTTCACTCCTTTTCCTCATATTTCATGTGAATTTCACTCCTGCCTAACATTGTCTAACCGCACATGTCAAACCCCTATTTCCCTTTATCAGGTTTTCAGACGTCATCCAAAACCGAGCTCGCATGAAACCACCAAGCATAATCGAGGCTCCGCAGAAACTGGACATCTATGGCTGTGTCGTGCCTCACCTACATCTGAATCATGTATGTGTATGCACAGAGGAAGGGTGCCAGGTACCTCCATCAACTCAAGAACCCAAGCGGGTCTAGCTGCTTGCACGCATTATGTTTGGTTTCTTTACAGAATGCATCACGATCGGCAGTTGATTTCCAAATGCAAGGTTTCACGCATCCCCTATTTTTTTGGTCTCATGACCACGCCACGAAAGTAAAGCCTTGTGCAAGCACCAGCAAGGCTTGATAGAGAATTTCATTCCACGTCTATTCTTTTTCCCGAGGAAACTTAGCCACTAATTTGCATCACTCCCGAAATGCAAGAGTGAAAAATTCAAGTAATGTCTGCTAAATTAAATTTGCTAACCGAACTTCACCGGGTGAGCATTCGTGTCAAGAGCTTTTAAGCCAAACCCCATGATTACAACATTTTGCCAGAGAAGTATCAATCTTTATAGTTATTGAACTACTTCCGTGTTTCTTGCTCTCACACGAATGTCATACCACTTTTTTTCCTTACTTTTCGATTGCCCTTAGAAGTACCATCTGTTGCTTAGAATGCTGACCAATTTCTCTGCAAGATGCTCCAACTGCACGCTTGCACGTATTTCATACATACATTGGATCAATTCGCCAGCCGCCCAAACATGTCTGATATGCACCCAAGAGTGAAAAATTCCGAGGGAACGAAGAAAACAATGGGAAGTACGGAACTTACTTTTACCGCCATGTTTGCCACGTTAAACCCTCGGTTAACCGTTTTCTTGGCTCATGGCGGTGCTCAATAATGACATATCTAAGTCTTTCGAGTGTAGGGTATGGTAATAAACATTGCTATTTTATGATGAACCATGGCAAAATGTTTGTTTTCCCTCAATCTATCTTAACAGAAGCCAAACGTATGTCTTCTGCGTTTGACTTTGCGATGGGCTGATGTGTAAGAGTCCAATGCTTTCGTTCTTTGAGCGTTTTATGCTTGCTGAATCTTCTGTTGTTATTTTGTTATTGAATTCCTTTGCTTTGGTTTGTGTTAAAAGTGCTGTGGAGGGGAACTGCGAAGTGCAGCATGAAATTTTTGGTGTCAACAATCTCTTATGCCCATTACACTGTCATGAAATTACGATGCTTTGATGTATTCTGTTCCACTTGAATGGCCTAAGATGTTGAAAAAACAGTTTTGTCATGTTTATGATGTTACGTCCATGCAAACTTGAAGTACATGTCTTTGTTTGTTGAACTATCAGTTACGAGTTCATCAGTTCAATCTTTTGTGAACTGATTTTTTCACTCGCGCACGGTCTTTTTGCGACGACATTTTTCATACCCACCCTGGTTCAAAGAGTTTCTAGCTCTCTGTAAAATCAGCTCACTTGCAACTAATGGTCAAGATTTTAGTGGAAAATACTGCACTCGAAAATAAGAAATTATCAATTATCCTCTTTAATGTGGCATCGTTTGAATACGTCGAGAGGCGTAGATGTTTGCTTTTGCGCGCTTGCTGAGCCCGAGGATTGTCCTGCGCTTTCGTTTTAGCCCTTTCTCATGGTGTTTTATACTCGTCCTGGACTTCGCATTTTTTTCCATTTCCTCATCTGGTTATGGCACTACTTCCACGTTCTTCGATCCCAGTCTTTTCTCAATCATAGCTCTTACCATTGCACGAATCCTCGTATCACGTGGTACAAAAGTGATTCGTGTCCAAAACTTGCATTTAACACATTAAAACAGTTGAGGGCCAACTGCCGTCCGTTGATGCCAGTCTGCAGAATTTCGCAGACGTCAAGCTTGAAAACCAGACGACTTCAAGTCGTCAAAAGACGTGGCTATGAACTGCATGGAATAGTGAACAATTAGAATGCATGTGTTTGCCACGCTTTCACTGAATACAGCTATACCACCGCTTCCAAGCATATTTTGTATTACGTCGAAGCAGATCCACATATTTACGTTCCTCGTACCAGCGCATCTCAGTAACCTTCAAGTACGTATGCTGGCATCAAGCCGAGACAAACACCAAATATGACAGGTTTCCGGTGTAACGGCATATGAACACAAGCAAAACGTTTGGGAGCGAGTCAAAGATGAAAAGCCAGCATTTGATTGCAGGTGAGCAGGCTCAACGCACTTACCAAAACATCCAAAGGTAAGGGACGGGTTTGCGTGAATAGAGCTGTACGAGTAAGAAACGCCCTCCGGGCCGCACGTGCACTGGAACGTGACGGGAGCACCGGAGGCAGCGTACGTCTGAGGGTAGACACCAAGGGCGGCTGCGTTGTACAGGCGGGCGTGCTCAGCCATGGCGGAAGCCACCTCAGGGGCATCGCCGATTGGCAGAGCGCTGCGTTACTTGCGGTAGCCACTGTTGGTAGCGGCAGCGTCGGCGGGCCTCTTCACGCCGGTGACGGCAGTCGCAGGCAGGTTGGTGCCAGACACATGGTATCCAAACTCGTCCACAACATAGTCGACCGTCTGTTTCACACCATTGAGGTCGGCGTAACTAAAATAGCCGACGATGGGAAAGACGGGGATTTTACCGCGGAATTGGGTGCTGACATCGTTGACCTGGGGGTAGACACCGGCCGGGACGTTGGCAGCGAAGCCGTTATAGGTGGCAGAAGCGTATTTGCGGGCGGCCAAGTTGGTCGAGTATCTGGAGGCGTCCGGTTGTACCGAGTAGGCCTGGCCGCTGTAGGGCTGGGCGTACTGGGCAGCCGCAACGGCTAGGACAGCGCACACTGCCATCTGAAAAGGACAGAGTCAACACAAGATTTGTTGTTGAAAAGAGCTGGAACAAGAAAAGCAGTTCCAAAGAACGTTGCTGCTTGAAATAATTAGTAGACAACGCTTCATATATTTACCGAGCCTTTGGTGCCGAGTGCAAAGGTGAGATCACAATATTTATAAGACATCTGTAAGACAAAAGGCATCCCATTCATGTTAACATCCTTTTTAACACCTTGTAGTTGATGTCACCCTGCGGACATGTAACGGTCGCGTTGTTGCAACAAAGCAGTGACTGGAGAAATATTTTTAAAGTTCTAAATAACTTCCGTTAAAGGGACTGTATCATATTTGTATGGGATTTTGAACTGAGATACCGATGTTCATGATCATTGTCTGAAATTTACAGGCGCAGCCATGTCCGGTTTAAGACTTTAAAGTCTCTTCTTTGTGAACTCGATGCACTTGAGCTTGCGGAGCCTAGTAAACAGTAAATCCTTAAGCAGTATTCAAAACCATGCGAACAATGACTAGTGGCGTTGTATATCATGTATGAAGGTTGCCTTAATATCTCCAAGTGTGGAAAGTTTCCTTGAT